>NC_085111.1:3838141-3990552 GCF_030269925.1 Bombyx mori | reverse complement strand
ACAATGGCGGACGTCCGCTTCACACAGTGTGCTGTGCGGAAAGCACTATTCTCCCTGGATGTCAACAAGTCGAGTGGGCCCGATGGAATATCTCCTATTGTGCTGAAGGTGTGTGCTCCAGAGCTGGCACCGGTTTTAACGCGCTTATTCAGACACTCTTATGTCCTCGGCGTTGTCCCACATTCATGGAAGACGGCTCTAGTACACCCGATCCCTAAAAAAGGCGACCGCTCAGATCCGTCCAACTACAGGCCTATCGCTATCACCTCCTTACTCTCCAAAATTATGGAATCCATAATCAACCGCCAGCTCATGGGCTACCTGGAAGAGCACCAGCTGATCAGCGACCGCCAATATGGCTTCCGCAAAGGCCGATCAGCTGGTGACCTTTTGGCTTTACTAACTCACCGTTGGGCGCAGGCGGTTGAGAGTAGGGGTGAGGCACTAGGCGTTAGTTTGGACATTGCGAAAGCCTTCGATCGGGTTTGGCATAAAGCCTTACTATCGAAGCTTCCTTCCTATGGGCTTCCTGAGAGACTTTGTAGGTGGATCGGCAGTTTCCTTGCGGAACGGAGAGTTAAAGTCGTCGTAGACGGCTCATGCTCGGACCCCCGGACCGTAAATGCTGGTGTTCCCCAAGGCTGCGTGTTATCCCCAACATTGTTCATTCTGCATATCAATGATTTGTTGCATACCAGTGGCATTCATTGCTATGCGGATGACAGTACCGTGGATGCACTGTATTTCGGCCGCAGCAATATCTCTCGGGATCACGTCGATGAGTGTCGGAACAAACTTGTGTCTGAAATCGAATCATCCCTTGTGAAGATTTCCGATTGGGGGGGACGAAATCTAGTCCAGTTTAACCCTTCTAAGACTCAAGTTTGCGCGTTCACCGCTAAAAAAGCCCCCTTTGTCGCATCGCCACTCTTCGGAAACACTCACCTTTGTGCCAAGTCGAACATGGGCATTCTGGGCGTAGACATTTCGAGTGTTGTCCAGTTTGGCGGTCATTTGGAGAGCAAGGCTAAAATGGCCTCCAAAAAACTCGGAGTACTCAACAGGGCCAAACAGTACTTCAAGCCGGCTCACCGCCTTAAGCTGTATAAGGCGCAGGTGCGGCCTCACATGGAGTATTGCTGCCACCTTTGGGCCGGGGCTCCGGGTTATCAGCTATCTCCCTTTGACCGAATCCAACGTAGGGCATCTCGGATTGTCGACGATCCTGTACTTGCCGATCGGCTAGATCCTTTGGCACTGCGTAGGGATCTATCTTCCCTATGCATACTTTACAGAATTTACAATGGGGAGTGTTCCGAGGAGTTGTTCAATTTAATAGAAGCCGCTGATTTTCGCAACCGATCGTCTCGCCGGAACTATCATCCGCACCATCTGGATGGTTGGCGTTCCACTACAATGCGTTTTAAAAACAGTTTTCTGCCACGCACAGTAAATCTCTGGAATTCGTTGCCATCAGCGGTCTTCCCCAACAACTGCGAGATTGGGTTATTCAAGAAAAGAGCATATTCTTATCTGAAGGGTAGGCAACGCACTGGCGTAAACGCTGGTGACCGTGGGCGGCGGTGAATCACTTACCATCAGGTGACCCGTCTTGCTCGTTTGCCTATTAATTGTTATAATTAGAATATATTTTCTCTACGAAAAATTTTCTAATAATAATAATATCTCTAACAATGTTTTACTAATAAATTCAAACGGTTTCAGTCAAAATCGTAATTGGTATAATCATCGCGTCGATTCTCAATAGAACTTTTACGCTATTTATAAATAATTAATTCCTTATTGTATGGAGTTTATTTTTTAATTTTTGCCCCATTTTTCACATTAATTGGTGGCTAAGTTATTACGAGTACACACTGATAGACTCTAAGATGCTGCTAATTTCTATCGCAAAACAATCGATTTTCCAGTTTAGCTATTCTAATGGGAACTTCTTATTTACTGGTGGTAGAACCTCTTGTGAGTCCGCGCGGGTAGGTACCACCACCCTGCCTATTTCTGCGGTAAAGCAGTAATGCGTTTCGGTTTGAAGGGTGGGGCAACCGTTGTAACTATACTTGAGAGCTTAAAACTTATATCTCAAGGTGGGTGGGTGGCGCATTTACGTCGTAGATGTCTATGGGCTCCAGTGACCCTTCACATCAGGTGGGCTGTGAGCTCGTTCACCCATCTAAACAATAAAAAAAAAACTTTACAAAACGCAACTCAACACAACTTTAAAACATTTGACGTCATTCGGGGTCAAATATCCAATGTGTTCATTTAATCTATTAGAGGAAACCAATCTATTGGAGAAGGTTAATATGTTGGACAAATAGGCACTTAGCATTTAATTACCTTTGTTAGCTGACGAGCCACGGCCCGTCTGATGGTAGGTACGTAGTCACCATCGCTCGTAATCGTCAGCAATGCCAAAAGCTGTTGCCTACTGCTGAGGACTCTTCGCTAACCTCATTTGACTTCCACGGTGAAGGAGTAACGTCGTGTAATAAAAATCAAACCCGCAAAATTATAATTTGCGTAATTACTTAATTATAATTTTTTTTTCAGTTGTTTCAGTTCAATCAGTTGCGCTGGATTCCGGCGTTTGACCTAACATTTTCACACAATAACAAAATTTTCAAAACAACTAATATCATTTCAAATTAAATCCACGGTGAAGGAATAACATCGTGTAATAAAAATGAAACCCGCAAAATTATAATTTGCGTAATTACTGGTGGTAGGACCTCTTGTGAGTCCGCACGGGTGGGTACCACCACCCTGCCTATTTCTGCCGTGAAGCAGTAATGCGCTTCGGTTTGAAGGGTGGGGCAGCCGTTGTAACTATACCTGAGGCCTTAGAACTTATATCTCAAGGTGGGTGGCGCATTTACGCTGTGGATGTCTATGAGTTCCAGTAACCACTTAACATCAGGTGGGCTGTGAGATCGTCCACGCATATAAGCAATAAAAAAAAAAAAAAAAATTATAGACCGTCGCCACTTTTGCTAAGTATTGTCAAAATAAAACAAACAAACGTATTTTTGAATGTTGCAAAATGAATCTTTCTAAAGACCTTCGTTTGAACAAAACATGCACTCAACAACACATCCAAACTCAGGTAAGGTCATCTGAATGATTTTCATTTCTAAAGGTCACTGACCGATGTCCTCTAGAGTTTGCACTTACTTTTTATTGCTAAAAGTGAACGAACATGGTCCTAGGGCATTGTTCTGTGACCTGGTTATCCTTCTGTAGCGGTGTTAGTAGGGATGACGTCATCCACCGTAACGTTTCCTGTGTATTTGCAGCATTCGGCACAATACAGCGAATACCTGAGACCTTAGAACTCATATCTCAAGGTGGGTGGCGGCATTTACGTTGTAGATGGCTACCACTTACCTTCAGGTAGGCCGTGAGCGCGTCCACCCACCTAAGCAATAATAATAATAATCATAATAATGATAAATAACGACAATAATAATATTTATTTATAGTTAATGAATAGTTATGTCGAATCATGCAATCATAATAAAATATCGCAGAAAACATTTGTTCTAAGTAAATACGTACTTACTTCCGCTTCTTTTTATGAATTTTCGCAATAACTGACCATCTTCCTATTTCTGCTGCGAAGCAGTCTATAGTTTGGCCTTGAAACGCTATCTATCTATATCTATAAAAATGAATTGTTGTTCGTTAGTCTCGAGAACGGCTGGACCGATTTGACTAATTTTGGTCTTGAATTATTTGTGGAAGTCCAGAGAAGGTTTAAAAGGTAGAAAAATATGAAAATGCTCAGAATTAAATAAAAATAACAATTTTTATGTGTCCCCCGTCGGGCAGATTCCTTTTGTTTGTTTTAAGTTTATTTTATACAAAAGTTTAGGTCTTTTATTTATCGATTGAGGCACTACAGAGTGTGCCGGGTCAGCTAATAATTATATAAAATAAAAGTATAATTATAATATATTTAAAAAAAACAATAGATATCATCAAATACGACTAAAACCTAATATTAATACCCAAAGGTTTTGCTTTGTGATGATTCGGGTAGCTACTTAACATCAGTAGGAACATGAAAGCCAGACGCGTAGCGCCTATCTATCTATCTATCTATCAGACGCCTATCTATAACGGTAAAAAAAACTAACACTCGTAACTGTCTATACTGAACTAGAATTATTTATTAACTTTTCAAACACGTGCACATACATATTCATTTACTAAAGTGCTAAAAATCATTTAACGCTAAATTTCACGATCGCCAATTAATATTTGAAGTTGTGACAAATTAATTCGCTTTCACATTAAATAGAATTATTGGCTATTAATCAGAAATCATTTTTTTGTTCTTTATATGGACTTTGATGATTTTTTTTACTGTCTTTGCACAGGCATTAGATTAACAGGCTCAGTCATGAGCGCTGTTTTAGCCACTAACTTTGAGACTTCAGCTTGAAGTACAATCTTGTTAGCCTAATATCGACTATTATATCAATGCTTTGCGGTTGTTTTAAATAGGTCGTCAATATCAACTCATTCGGGATCACAACACATCCTACCCTCACACATTGACCACACGACAGCACTCAAATTAGATGGAAGGGTAGAGAATATCAGCGAGAAGGGGTAAGCTTCCTCCTCCGTGCGTCATATTCCTTAGTGCTGAGGGTCGTGACCTTTACGGAGCACTTTTGTTAGGACTATGTTCCTCCATTCCTCCCTCTCCAAAGTCGTCTTAATCTGATCAGACCAGCGCATGGGAGTACACCCTCTAGGCATCTTTCCTTCCACTTTACCGGTGATGAGAAGTCTTAAGTCAGGGGTAAGCTTAGGGTATTACTAATGTCGACAACACGTACTTTTAATAGGCTTTTATCAGCTTGGTATGGATGGATGGATGGATTCACCCTAATATTTGTACCAGTATCGGGGGGCTGAATCACATGTTTTCTCAACTAGGAGGCACGCGCAATATGTTGATCTTGACGTTCTGCATATATTGGGAGCAGACCGCAAGCCAAAGATGTTTTAGGGCCTTACTCACCAAACGATTCTTTTTCAACTCTTTCTTCCGACGCATAATTTCCGCCACATACTCTTAAACAGTACAGCGAGAATGCTATTACACGCGATGAGACCAAAATCTCAATTCAATTATATCATAGCTCTCTTACCCTTTAAATCACGCATCACTGCTCCGGGGCAGAAATAAGCAAGATGAGTAGGTATGGTACATAATAGACCCCACTTACCAGTATTTACCCAAATCAATACATTTTTCGTATTACATTTAAGCTAATACGTGACGTTTTTCCTTCATCCTGAGGGTATTTTGGAAGCAGGTGCTCTGTACGTAATACTTTAAAAAACAGCTACCTTCCTGCACGATTTTAATTCCGGCATTGTCGCTTGGCTTGATAGGAATACATCGGGTGCCTTATAGGACTCGGACGCCTTACTAGGATCAAGTATCTTCATTAAATCTATACTAATACATATATAAATCTACAGTGGTTTTACGGATGTTCCGTTATAACTACTGAACCATGCATCCGATTGACTTGAAACTTGGTATCCATGTAGAAAATACATGTACTTATTGGATAGGCTAATATTTATATGAGTGTTGGACTTCCTACACCCGTTGAGAATCTTTGTGGGGGTGAGAAATAATAATGTTAATTTTAAATGCCCAGCAAAGCGGATGGGTACAGCTAGTAGCTTCTATTAATACTTCAATTAGTTGATTGAGAACTGCGTCTAAGTGTCTTACTTGTTTCCTGGCACTTCCTAAATTTGTTTGTTCAAGGATCATTATCAAGACTGCTACAGATGGTTTGAGATCACAGCTATTCCTATTGATATCCCAATGAATCGTCGAAAACGAGAGGTACCTCAAAAATCATACTGAGATTACAAAAAAAAAACTGCGACCTGCATATCCCACACGTGTATTACGCAAGACTGTTCGCCTATTGTGTTACTTACAAAAGAAATTTTTTGTTCGAGAATGTGTATAAAAACATTTTCTAAAGCTCAAGAGAGCTTTTACTTTCATCGAACCTTTTTTTTTTTGTTGCGGAACGGGAACGTTTGAATCGCACTTTGTATTGTTATGCTACTTATATAATTCTAGGTTATGTGATGGAATTGAATTATCGAAAAAATTGTTATTCGGTAAAATAAAGTGATGTGAAATAAACAAATACTGTAATGAAGAAATAAATATATACGTTATTAAACTAATATAATTTAGTAAATATTTAATCTCCTAACGTTTGATCGTCACTAACAATTAATCTTACAGTACCTATTTCTTCTTCTTCTTCTGGCCCTTATTCTAAACTATGTAGGGACGACGCAGCGTGTCCTTTTATCATGCTGCATTTAATATGGGTTTTACGACCGGCTGCCTGACCTACGTTGACTCTCTTTGGATATATCTCAAATGGTAAATCCATTGGAACGTGCCACAGGGAGGGACTTTTTCTTTTACCTCACCTGTTTTGGGTTCTGTGATTTACATCTTATTATTAATTTATATTCAAATACCAAAAAAGGAAAAAAAAATATCTTCGTTTTTCTGTATTTTCATATACAAATCATGTATTAGTAGCTAAATCGGAGGGTTCCTACACTGAGTCTGCCCGGCTGTTTGGGATTACGTGTATGCCACCCGGACAACCTGTTCCTGTCCTCGTCGCTACATTCTCTTAACTCAGCGGCACTCTGTAGTGGCAGTATCATAAATAACTTTCCTTGTGCCCCTAATTTTGTAGTGATTAGTTTAGCTTAGATAGTTACTATGTGACATGTAACAATCATAGAACACTTTATAGAGAGAAAAAATAGTTGGATGCTGTGTGGGGATGAACGCACTGGTTATTGGTAGTTTCAATAAGACATAGTGACCTTTTCAACACTTCTCTTCATTCTAACATCTTTTTCAATTTTTAGCAAAAAGTACTCCTCTTTTCTCACTCGGTCACCTCACAGCTGAGACCGTGACCGCATGTGATTTTCCTCCATAGTGTTCGGTCATGGATGGCATATACCGCGTCGTATAGACTACCACCAATGGTTTTCTTTATTAGATCTGACCATCTGGCGGGCGTTCTACCCATAGTACGCTTGCCTTCTATCCGACCCAAAATTATGAGCTTTTCTCTAATTCATGTCTGGGAGACCTCAAGATGTACCAAGAGGTACAGCGACGTTGATGTAGAGTAGTGTATATTCCGATATTTGCTCCCATTTTTCCGCTGACGATCAGTTTTCGAAGGCTTTCTCTCAAATGTACCATAAGGATTTCCATAAAAGACTTAAAAACCATAAAGTTCGTCTTTTGTGTTTTACATAGATTGATCTAATTAACAAATGCGACCGAAAGAGATGAAGTTTCTAAAGCGTGTAGCCTAATCATTATTTTATTAAATAAGTAGATAATAATACCGAATGTCTCAATATCTAAAACAGCTCAGCGTAGAGCATTGCTTACCTGCATGCATTCCCACACTATGCCTCAATGTTTGTCGTCTCTTTCTAATGTAGTAACAAAGGTCGCAGATAAAAGTATTGTTGTCGCGCTCTAATTAACGTTTCCATATTCGACGTCATCTTTCACTCTCACTGTCGATAATAGTATACCTTAAAATAACAGAAGCGGCAGAAAAAATGCCGCATTATTCGTCTGAATTATGAAAACATAGAGAATAAAATAACTAGTCAGGTCATAAGTATTGTCACACAGTAAAAACTTTTCTTTTAGAATGCTGGCCACAAAAAAGTTTATTGAATTCGAATTTCGAATTGTTCATGAAAATAAAAATGTATACTTTTAGAATTTTACTCATTTTTAAAAAAGGGAGGACGCTTAAAGAAGACCGTGTTGCAGTTATTGCGTTGCATCGTTGCGGTTACGCGCCAATTCAAATTTTTAACATACTGAAAAATTTAAATATAACCAAAAGATTCGTTTATCGTACCATCAAACGATACAATGAAGACTCTAGTGTAGATGACAGGTCAAGAAGTGGTCGCCCTCGGTCTGTTAGGACTCCAGCAGTGATAAAAGCTGTGAAGGCGCGAATTCAAAGAAATCCCAAACGTAAACAGAAACTGTTGGCCCTTCAGATGGGGTTAAGCAGAACCACGGTGAAAAGGGTGTTAAATGAAGACTTAGGGCTTCGGGCATATCGAAGAAAAACAGGACATCGTTTGAATGCTCGTCTAATAGACCTGAGACTGAAGAGATGCCGCGCTTTGTTGAAGCGGTACGCGGGAAAAAAATATCGGGAAATTCTTTTTTCGGATGAAAAAATTTTTACCTTAGAAGAGAGCTACAACAAACAAAATGATAAGGTGTACGCACACAGTAGTGAAGAAGCGAGCAACCGTATTTCGCGTGTCCAACGAGGTCATTTTCCATCCTCGCTCTTGGTATGGTTGGGAGTTTCTTATTGGGGCTTAACAGAGGTACGTTTTTGTGAGAAAGGTGTAAAAACGAATGCAGTTGTGTATCAAAATACAGTCCTGACGAACCTTGTGGAACCTGTTTCTCATACCATGTTCAATAACAGGCACTGGGTATTCCAACAAGATTCGGCGCCAACTCATAGAGCGAAGAGCACACAAGACTGGCTGGCGGCGCGTGAAATCGACTTCATCCGGCACGAAGACTGGCCCTCCTCCAGTCCAGATTTGAATCCGTTCGATTACAAGATATGGCAACACTTGGAGGAAAAGGCGTGCTCAAAGCCTCATCCCAATTTGGAGTCACTCAAGACATCCTTGATTAAGGCAGCCGCCGATATTGACATGGACCTCGTTCATGCTGCGATAGACGACTGGCCGCGCAGATTGAAGGCTTGTATTCAAAATCACGGAGGTAATTTTGAATAAACTTTAGTGTCATAAGAATCTATGTTTTGTTAAGTTCATTTTGGTATATGAATGGTTACATAATGAATAAACTTGTTTCAATTATTTTACATTAAACATGTGACAGAATTTATGACCTGACTAGGTATGTTTGATAAAATTAATAGGCAATGCTTTATTGAACATTTGAATATTTACATCGAATTATTTTTGTTTTGTAAATAATGCAAAATTGAAAGTGTTTTTTTTACTAAATAGGTAGATGAGTTACGAAGCTCCTAGTACCAATTGATTACCGATAAACCAAACCAACAATATACTAATAATATACCAAATCTCGAATGGTATATCGATCGTCAGTCAGAACGATCAACCTTTACTTCCTTTTTACATTGATTGTAGACTTATCGAACAAAAAGAAATTAAAATGTATTTATTCGTTTTAATGGAAACGCAAAACAACAAATTATTGAAATATCTGCAATCTTCAAATATACTACGTGACGTCAAACGACACGGCTCCGTGAGCGCGTGGACTTTCTTCGTAATGAGACAACTGTATAATTCTACAAATGGAAGAAAGAAACAGTATACACAACATTCAACAATGACGTCCTACTTTTTACAAGCATCGGTGTGGCGTAACAAGACTTTCTTTCGGCTTTTGTTGCGATCTCGCGTGCGATGCAAAGACACGATTTAAAGGCCGGTTTTTATTGGGAGGGAAACTCGTTTAACGATATTATATTACTCGATTCGCATTATTGAGGGCTACCTTTGACTTGTGGGGCACGAAAATTCGTGAATTTTAATGACGGACGACGTAATGTGAGATAGTACTAGTAATACCACCGTCCTGTCTGCTTGTACCGCGAAGTCATTTCCGTTCGAAGGCTAAGATAACACTATATTGATATACAGATTATATAATGATATTGGCGCCGTCCGCGTTATAGATTATATTATACACTAAAACACAAGAGTTTACCTTGTAGCATCAAAATAAATGGGCGGTCAATATTCGCTTACCCTACATTCAATGTACAGTCACATACAATATTCAGATTGTACAGTATATCTTTAAGAGCAATAAAAACAAAACAAGAAGAATATACACCTTAACAGTGAAAGAGAAATTGATACACCGCGCTTGCACTTTCGACTGATGAGTGACATTTTTTTTTCCATTTAAAACGTTATGCTTGAAGTGATCCGAGTGAAAATTGTACTGTTTTTACGGCTTTTGTTCTATATGACTTTCTACTTGCGCCTGTATTGTGTTCAAATTACATAAAATCGTTTATAAGCATTTTTATGTAGAACATTACATGTATTACGCTTTATTAGGCTTTTATTAGCTTCAAACGTATGTATGTTAGTATGTAACGGAATCTTTGAACATGATACTTATTAAGGACCGATGACAATTCAATATTTAAAAAAAATTAAAATAAAAATGTGAAAAAATTGAAATTCAACTAAAAAATGAAAAATAAATAATAGTTATAAAAACTAACAAAATACGCTTTTATAGAAATTCCAACTAAAAAATATTTTTTTTTAATAAATTTGAATTAAAAATAGTGTAAGAAAAATGCAAAGTATCAGTAGTTATAAATATTTTATGAACAGATATGAGTAGAAGGATTATTTTGATAATATCCTGAAAAGCACCCACGATTTACTAAAATTTATTAAAATTTATTTTCTATTTTTTAGTTGTATTTTCTATTAAAGCGTATTTTGTTAGTTTTTTTAAACTTTTTTTTTTAATCATTAAGCCACAAATGTTTTCTTGGAATATATGACATTTTATTTTACAAGTATTATTTATTGTTCTGGTAGCAGCGGTTTGCCAATGGTCATTAACAGCGATAACCACTTACCAAGCTTCTCTATCATCAAATATAATAATTACACATTATTGTTCAAATTTTTGTATTACCTCTGTAGGCAGATGAGAATAAAGCAGCGAGTAAGTGCTGAGTGATCACCACCGCTCAAGGTTAAAACCTATAATAAACTTAATGCTTAGACGAAAAAAACTCGAAGTCTTCAAAATCATAAGCCACGCGTTACGTAAAATGTATTCCAAAAAAAAAAAAAACGCGATTCTTCCATCAATCCGGACTTATGCACACAAAAACGGCTGATTCAAATTCTTAAGGTTAAAAAAATTAGAGCGAGATGGAGAAATCAGGGCTTTTTTTTTGTTTGTCTGTCTTTCACATAACTTTCCCCGGAACACAATGGCCAGGTAGGTGGGACCACAAAAAATGGACCTATATAACGCACCCTGATTGTTTGATAGTGACATTTCGTAAGAGCCGAGGTCATAGTCCGCTTTTGAATGGTACACTTACAAAGCTATGAAGTTGGAAATCTAAATTAAAAATCTCCGAGGATGTTTGTCAGTTAGGTTTGTATCATGACAATACTAGGTTCAACTATTACGCGCTACTACCTTGAATACTTACTAGTAAATATGCACTAGTCTTATCAAATTTAGATAGGCTAGTAGAGAAAGGAACGAACTGGTGGCAGGACCTCTGGTAAGTCCGCGTGGGTAGGTACCACCACCCTGCCTATTTCTGCCGTGAAGCAGTAATGCGTTTCGGTTTGAAAGGTGGGGCAGCCGTTGTAACTATATTGAGACCTTAGAACTTATATCTCAAGGTGGGTGTCGCATTTACGTTGTAGATGTCTATGGGCTCCAGTAACCAATTAACACCAGGTGGGCTGTGAGCTCGTCCACCCATCTAACCAATTATAAAAAAAGTACATATATAGGTGAGGGTAACTTACACCAGAGTCGCAACTCCACTAAAATTCTTCAATTCTTCTCTTAGCAACACGATAGAGACCCACCGTAAATTCATAATTATCTAATATTTAGATTGTTTGTGAGATTTATAGCATTACTTTCAAAATGCTTGAAGTTATAAAATACACATGATCTAGTAACAAAACAAAATATATTCATCTCTAATGAAACAGTAATTAAGAAGAGAACTCAACGTATTTATCGATTTTTTTCTAAGTATATATTATAAAAATATAATATTTGTAGAAATACACTTTGGTATGAGGTAGTTGTGACTTGAATACTATTTCGACTTGAAGCTTCATTGTTTTAAAAGGATGCTAGGCTAACTACAATGCTCTTCTGAAGTAGAAAAGGGTAGTTATGTGTAGGGTAGTTATAACGGGTAATAGTTTTATTCAGATTGGGAATTTTTTAAATTCGCAGTATTATACCTTCGCCCTGTATTTGAGAAAGTCTCAACTCATCCGTTTCGTAAGCACATTTGACTGGCAAATAAATATTTCAAATTCAAATTATAAAATATTTTTCTCCTACATCCAGTTAAAACACATTGACCCGCTCTCTAAATGATGCTAAACAATTTGAATAACATGCACCGAGAATCAAATGTCCCTTATCGACGACCATGAATGTAACCTTCACACATTTTGTAAGGTTATATATCAACATTTAGAATTCATACCAATTTATATACGATGGAGACTGATTGAATATTTATTTATAACAATTCTCCAGTAAATTCGGTGAAGGGCCATTATTTCATTTACTTCTATTATCAATTAATGGGGTCAGTGACATAAGGCGAATCAATCAATTCCGCAAAATTTGCGTAACAACTAAAAGATTTTCTTAATTCGAACCGATCCACATTACTGCCCTGTATATTTCTGCCACGAAGCAACCATACGACGTATTTGAAGAATACCTCGTACCTACCTACCGTTGGTCAGATCAGATAACTGCGCTCACTGGACTCTCTGTTGCGAACGCCCTGAGAGAAGCCGAAAACCGAAGCAAATGGAAGCTGATGGTACAAAGAGCCACGAAGGGCTTTCAGGGACACGACCTTCAGCAATGAAGTATTCGACTAAGAAGAAGTAGAACCTCGTACCTCAAATGAGTTTCCCATTGATAATATGATATCTGTCCTAACCATACGTCGACGCTTAAGCTTACAGGCCTTTATTTAATTTTTTTATGAAGGAGTGATTACTGGTGACCGGAGGTCTTTCCAATTTCACCAGGCGAGTTGGAGGAGCACGAGCTCAGCCAAGTTGGGAACAACTCAAGAGCAGCAGCTTGGCGAATGCATCTACTACCGGATCGAAACCGCGATCTGCTTGAAGATCCGTCGAAAAACTGATACCTGCGCGAACCGGAGTCAAAGAGTAGTCAGCAGTGGCCACGATGAGTCGAATTTAATAACTCATCGCCTTACAGCTCTTTATTATTTATTCTATGGACATAATTAAAACCCCTGTGTCAAAGAGTAGTCAGCAGTGGCCACGATCAGTCGAATTTAACAACTCATCGCCTTACAGCTCATTATTATTTATTCTATGGACATAATTAAAACCACTCTTACGGTCAATACGCTCAGTAGTCCGTGACTAAATCTGTTAAGTATTAAAATTCGAAACATCCATCGGAAATAATACAATGACAATAAAAAGGCGAGATTAAACCTTACAAATAGTTTTAAATGTGCGTAGGCCTCGCGAAAACCGAAGAAAATATTGTACTTAATAAAGAACTTCAATGCCAACCGAAAATAATTTAGCCTGAATTTCGTTAAATACTTTTTCTTTTATTCTTAAATTAAATACTTTTTCTTCATTACTTTTTTAAATACTTTACTTTTAAAAATGACAACAAAAGCTTCAAACTCGCTGTACCGAATATCTCAATGCCAACAGAAAATAACCCGAATATATTTTTATTGCATAGAAAGATAAACGACCTGATGGCCCATCTGATTTCAGTCGATTATTAGAGATAGACGTCACATCAGTCAAAAATCGAACCTACGACCCTCGACGCAACAGTGAGATCAGCTAACTACTGCACCATCGATTCAGTTTGAAATATATAATTAACTTACCAGCACCAATAAACGCAATATTTAGTTTAACATAATCTGTTTCTGAATTAACCAGGAATTCTCTATCTAAAACGACATTATATTTCAGTCATTGAATTTGCAATAACGATAACCGTACCGAATTAGAGTAATGAACAAGCATAATGCTGTCATGAATAAAGTAACACCGGCTGAAGATAGCGTTGAAATTATGAAAATGAATCGACCAAAATGAAAGTAGTTTAGTATGACGAAACAGTTGGAACGCGGGGAGGTATGTGAAAGGTGTTATTACGATTTTTGTGGAACAAGAAACTAATGTAACATTAATGCATCAAAAATTATAAATGCTGAACAGTTTTTATTATTCTTCTTGCAGCAAAATAAAAGTATATAGGTATGTGGAAAACAAACATAGCTCCAACGCTATTAAAACTATTTTCTACAAACCGACACAGACTGTTAGAATCTATACAAACAAAAAACTCTAATCATGTAATTTATCAAATAATTATCAAACATAGTGTAGAAGAAGCCACAAGATGTACGATGATTCACACGGTACTTCTAATCTTTATAATCAAAGTTGGAACTGTGACCCAAATATTGCAACCGTCGAGTACTTTCATTGTGAACGCTAAACTAAACGCACACAGGCACACAGCGTGCCAATACTGAATCCGGACACAGAGTAAGAACAGTGCCTTTACGCACACAAACGTACACACACACAGACACAAACAGCACAATGTAATCGTTGACGTTGAACGTGGAACACATACAGAAGTAGTAAAAATGATTTATGAATGTGTGTGTTCATTTAACGAAATCCGGTCAAAGGATTGTGTTAAATAGAAAACATCTCTAATATAAAAATAGCATCCACAAATTTAGAGTACATGTTTGACAAAGATAAAGTACTTGAAATGTTAGTAGAGGAGGATTCGTGAATTTGCAGTACAGTGGTGTATTGTGTTTCGGCATTAGAGCAAGAAGAGATGCGTCTAATATATCACTTAAGATCTAGGACAATTCCTGTCTTGTTTTAATTAGACATAAGAATGTGGCCATGAATGATCGCAGGCATAAAACACATGTTCTCTTTCGTTTTCATTATAGCGTCGTTTTAAAAAACAGTAATAATGAAAATAAAATTTGATTTCACAAAAATTAACATGTACAAGGATTTTAAGTGAATCACGTGTGATGGTAGAGCCTATTGGGAACCTTTGCGTGTTGGTACCACCATTTTATCTGTTTCTGCGGCGAATCAAGCACATGTTCCAGGTTAAGGGGTAATTAATTAATTAAGGAGTAATAATTGCCATTATTCAGTTTATACCTCGTGAATCAAAGTAGATAATATAATTCTTTTTTTTTAAAATGGAAACGAACAATTCGAAAGCAATTCTCATTTATGTGAACCAATTTATTTGTTTGTTTGGAACTTTCTCCACTTTTATAGGACTTCAATGTAAGATATCAGAAATTTGACCATATGATTCAAAATTTTGCTAAAATGCCGAAAATTTTACTGGTGGTAGGAAGTCCGGGCGGGTAGGTACCACTACTCTGTCTATTTCTGCCGTGAAGCAGTAATGCGTTTCGGTTTGAAGGGTGGGGTAGGCGTTGTAACTATACTTGAGACCTTAGAACTGATATCTCAAGGTGGGTGGCGCATTTACGTTGTAGATATCTATGGGCTCCAGTAACCACTTAACACCAGGTGGACTGTGAGCACGTCCACCCACCGAAGCTATAAAAAAAAAACAGAAGGCGTTACTAACAAAATAGATAACAAGCGTAAATAAACGTCGGCAATGGTACATACACACTACCTACCTCAGAAGACATAATAGTGAAAGTATAAGCCGTGTAATTGCAGTGAAATAACAAAGCGATGAGCATCGTCAACAATAATGGGAATCATCAAAAGACGATTAAGAAAATGGTAAAATGAGCGTAACGAGGTACTCTGAGTTGTCGTAAGGGTTTGTGTAACATCGTTTAGTAACATTCAGCTAACCATCTCGACGCTGTTGCCATTGCTTTTTAATTATTTCATTTCTCATCAACCGCTTTCGTCACACCAACGTTTTATTAAAGCAACACGGAAGATATTAAATACGATAAAAATACACTTTAGTATCTAGTGCAAAATTCGATCTCATTTTATAATTTTGAATCGTGACAAGAGTCGAGAAATCGTAAATCAAATCATTTATCAAATGTCAATATCAAAAGGCTTCTGTATCTCGAAATCAGCACCGGAAGCTACACCAGAAGAAATTGATTACTTCCAGCCATCATTCGAATCAGTGTCACACAGTCATAATCTCATCGAAAGTTGCATAACTTGGATTGACGTAACCGAAAAGAGCTCAGTGAAAGTTAGCTCAGCAATTTCACTATCCCCCCAGTATTTCTTTTCGATTGCTGTCTCACTCTAATTTGTAGCTTTCGCAGCAGTACTTCTCGCTCACTCATGAATACGTTTGTTCTCTCTGTTACTCACATTACTTTCTAGTATAAGTCTTTCCTTTTCGGAGTCTTCTTCGCGATTTGTGTTTGTTTTTTTTAAGGTACCGCACGCGATGGAGGCGTATCTTCGACATAATGGATTGGTTTTCATTTGTTTATTTAATCCTAAGTAGGCTTTGGAAATCGTGTTCCATTTTTAATATTTGGCAAAGTATTATTAGCCCAATTGTTCTGTTGTTGGTTTTAAGATATAGAATTTTATTTAGCAATGATCTTAATTAAAAACTATTGTTAACAATCAGAAAAAATTGAAATTGCTTTTTATGAAGATTTTATTACAAAAATAATCTCAATAGGAACTGTTGCAAAATTTTACGAAAATAGATCTGATTGCGAATCTCAACTAAACAATATATTATGGTACCTAATGATTTCAATTCTCTTCAGTTTTTCTCAACTACTGTGAAATCTTCAACCGGTGACCGGTGCTTTTGGTACCTAAAAGCACCGTTAATGAATCGGGAGGATCCGTAATGACGTGAAACTAATTTACTGGTGTTACGGTCTATTGTAGTCTCATGGAACTGATAACAGCTGCTTCATTGCTTAAACCAAAATGCACAACTAATTCAGAGTTGAAATACGCAGGAAGGCAGTAGCTACTCGTGCGAGTTTACAATACGCTTTATCACCTTTAACGCTGGCCGGGGGTCGCAGTACGCTGAGATTAATACTTTGAGAATCATTTTTATTTTTTACATTGACGGGTGGATGAGCGCACGGCCCACCTGTTGCTAAGTGGTTACCGGAGTCCATAGAGTCCACCTTGAGATGTGAGTTCTAAGGTCTTAGTATAGTTAACCGAAACGCATTTACTGCTTCACGGCAGAAATAGGCAGGGTGGAGGTACCTGCCTACCGTTTTATCGCGCCCACGAGAAAGGTAGTGGTATGCTAGGCGGAGACTACACAGCCAATATTTTTATAGCATTTCTTTGATGTGTTTTTTTTGTTTTTTTGTTTGTTTAAATCACAAAAAATAGTTTTATCACATTTACTCAAACGTTATTAGATCATTGACCACAATAGACTCAAGGTTGTACTGGAAAGCGTGAGGGAAAGGACATTTTTATACTTTTAGAGCTATTTATAAAATAAATCTATTTTTGTATTATATTAAAAAGTAGGCCAATGTTGTTTTCACACAAAGGTGATTTGATCAGGTGTCTTAAAATTATGTCCCTCTTTTTGTATTTGCGTCGGTTCTTCTAAGCCATGCAACAGATTTTCTCATCAACAACTTTCTCGTTGAGATAATACCTCTCAGTAGGTTTACATGTATAGGATCTAATTGGTGATGTATTCGACCTGGCAAGCTGGTTCTGGTCCAGCGGAGTATTCCAGGATACCAGTGGCACCGACTGGGGCGGCCTGCCGGCCCTGCCGAGACGGCCCGTCGGTCGGGCGTCCTCGGGGTGATGCCGCCAATCTGGATGTAGCGTTGACCGCAGGAACCCCCCTACTCTGGGTTCTGACCCCGGGTGGAGATCGCAAGTCGGATGAGAGAGGGCAAGGGCAGTCGTATTGTAGTACCATGGGTGATGGTGATCTCCCTGTCAGATGGCCCATCTCTCGTACATTTAAGACTCTCTTAATGGAAGCATGGACAGGTTTCACTACCATATCATACATATAATAATAATAATAATAATATAATAATAATAATATTGCCTCTCAAAGCCCAACCCCACGTCCGTGTAAAACATCTAAGCCACGTGAGAGGCGGACATCTGAAACGAAATTACCAATCAGTTGACCAAAAGGGCCATGTCAACCCCCAAACAAATGGAGAGAAGAAATAAAAGTAAACGTTTAATGTCGCTACCCGAGGGTGATCGTCGGGGCACGTCTGGAGCTGACGCTGGATGTGACAGTATACGGACCGTCAGTGGCTTCTCGTTGAACAGGCGGGCGAGAGCCAGGGAACCCGAAAGGACCACAGCCGACCATAACCGAGACACCGATGTAACTTTGCAGAGCGGGGAACTTCCCACTAGCTCTGCCGGTCCATTGGTAGAGACCATGACAAGTTCAGTAGACACTAATGATTCGAGAAGGAAGTGGTCAACAGAAGAGATACACGAATTAATGTTTTGTTACTATAAGGCTAAGGCAGAAGGAGTAGGTTTTATGAAGCGTTTAGAAATGTATTTTAAAGAAAGAAATCCAAATAATCCTAAGATACATAAATTCACAGGCAACACACTATCCAACCAAGCCCGAAGCATAATCAACCGAAAATGGGTTTCAACACAGCTATTACAAGAAATTAAAATGAGAGCAGAACAATCTAATAGGGAAACAAACAGTAATTTACCTGACAACAATACAATTTTAGTTATACCATCACCTTTAGTGAACAATACACAACCTACACTGACGACTGTACTGGAACATACACCCACAGACAACGTCAATGTTTCACCTTACACACAGGCTAACCAACTACTAGACGATGAGATTACAGATATACGTACAGATCAGTACACTTTAGATAAAATAGGGACTTTTAATATAGATATGCATACACAGCAAACACAAAGCTTAGATGAGCCCGAGGCAATTATTTTACAGTTTTTACAAGTACTATCAGAAACAAAGGAGACATGTATAACAGACCGACCTTGTCTACCAAAACCAAAATTTAATAAAACTTTCATCGCCAATTTAGGTAAAATTAACACATACATTCCTAATTTATTAGATACACATAACACCTTACGAGAACTAAATAACATAATTTATGCAACGGCAAAGACACTCATTATTGCCAATGGGCAAAAGCCATTCACACCTCGCACTACAATAAAACCCAGAAGTGATCCCCCTTGGAAAAGAAGAATAAAGAATAAACTTGAGGACATTAGAAAAGAACTAGGTAGATTGGTGGAAATTAAGAAAGGAGTCAATAGCAGAAGACTGATAAAAATTAAAGATAAACTTTATGAAAAGTACAAGATATTCAGTGATATGGACCATGACAAGACAGTTGAAGTTTTAAGCCAGAGAGTCAAAGCGTTGGCAGGTAGGATAAAGAGGTATGAAGATATTAATAAGAGAAAGGAACAAAACAAACAATTTCGCGAAAACCAACATGCATTTTACAGATCACTTAGTGCAAATAAAAAAAGTCCGACAGAAATTCCAACAAAAGAAAACATACAACAATTTTGGAGTTCCATCTTATCACAACCTATACCATACAATAAACAGGCAGAATGGATAGCAGACATACAGAATGAAACAGATGATATACATAAGCATAACTTTCAAGAGATAACTGTAGAAAGAGTAAAAACCGCAATAAGAAAAACACATAATTGGAAAACGCCTGGACTCGATAAAATACAGAACTATTACTTAAAATACCTCACTAACATACACCCACACATTACTCACTTATACAACAAACTATTAGATGGAAGAGAGACGCTGGAAGAATGGTTCACCACTGGACAAGTTATTTTAATTCCAAAGAATGATAACACACAATATCCACAGAACTGGAGACCAATAGCCTGCCTGCCAACCATGTATAAACTCCTCACCTCTATAATTGCAAACGAACTATACGAACACTGCGAAACTAATGATATATTAGCTCCAGAACAAAGAGGATGTAGACGTCGCGCTCGGGGCTGTAAGGATCATCTCATGATTAATAAAGCAATCCTGGAAGACGCCCATCAGTGTCAGAAAAATCTTAGTATGGGCTGGGTTGATTATCGAAAGGCCTTTGATAGTATTTCCCATGACTGGCTACTTAAAGTTCTTGAATTGTATAAATGCTCACCTACTATCATTGACTTTCTAAAAAAGGTTATGCCCTCATGGAAGGTGATCATGGCGGCCCGTGGCGTGAATGCCTCTGTGACAACAGACCTAATAGCTGTCCGCCGTGGTATCTTCCAAGGCGATTCGCTGTCACCACTACTGTTTTGCTTAGGTATAAATCCCTTATCATTCCTTCTGAATAAATACATACAAAAAGGGTACAAACTTAAAAACAATACAGCTATTAACCATTTATTGTACATGGATGATTTAAAGTTATATGCCAACAATAAGAACAGCCTCAAAGTTTTACTTGATAGCACAGAGATTTTTACTAGAGACATAGGAATGGAATTTGGCTTAAATAAATGCAATGTGCTTCATTTAACATCTGGAAGGAGAGCTGAGCACCAGAGCGAAGGTCACATACTGTTGAGTGGCTTAAACTTCGAACATTTGAAGGAAGACGAAAATTATAAATACTTAGGTATAGATGAAGCAGGCAAAATAGATCATAAAAGAATTCAGGATCAGGTGAAAAGAGAGTACTTCAAAAGAGTAAAATGCATCACTAACACACAACTTAGCGCGAGAAACCTCATAACGGCCATCAACACTTATGCCACACCAGTTCTTTTATACACGTTTGGAATAATAAACTACAAAAATAGTGACTTAAACAAAATAGATATAAAGACAAGGAAGATACTCACTTTGAATAAAGCCCAACAACAAAAAGCGGATATCGAAAGACTCTATTTACCCATAGAAGAAGGAGGCAGAGGACTTATAAATATAGAAATGTTACACAAAACTCAGATTATTAAATTTAGGCAATATTTAAACAATGAACAGGACCAAATCATAAAAGCAATAGTTAAACACGATAAACATAGAGATAAACATTCAATACACAAAGATGGTAAAAATAATGCAGTAAGAATAGAATTAACAGAAAACAGAAACTACACCGATACTGAAATTAAGAAAGCAGTAATAAAGACTGGCATCAGTAAATGGAAAGAGAAACCGCTACATGGACAATTCCGTAGGTCCGTTATAGAGAAGGGTAATATAGATCGAGAGTATTCGTTCCGCTGGCTTAAGAAACAAATCGTGTCCCCCACGTTAGAATCTTCGGTATTCGCTATACAAGATCAGGCAGTAATTACGAGACAAATAGAAAGAGATATTCTAAAGAAATCTGTCGATGATAAGTGTCGCCTATGCCTAGCAAAAGACGAGTCCATAGAGCATATAATCTCGGGATGTGAAAAACTGGCCGGCACTTACTATGTGAACAGACATAACAACATAGTAAAGTATATTTGGTGGGCAATAGGAAGAAAACACAATTTTGAATTAGACTCGCTATGGTGGAAGGTGAATTTGACTCAACCTCAGATAAAAGAAAACAGCTCCGCGAAGCTAATGTGGGAGATACCAGTGCAGACGGACGTTACAATAAAGCACAATAGACCAGACATAATATACATAGACAAGACAGAAAATAAAACCTACTTAATAGATATAACTGTACCATCTGACTACAATATAGGACCAAAAGAACTGGAAAAACTTAGTAAATATCACCCCTTAAAAGTAGAACTAACACGACTCTGGAATACACACACAGAAACCATCCCCATAGTAATAGGCGCAACGGGCGTGGTGGCAAAAAGTATACATAGATACATAGACAAACTGGAGGCAAATATAAACATACACATAATACAAAAACAAGCAGCCATACACACATGCACAATAATAAGTAAAGTTTTGGGTAATACAGTTTTCATAAATTCAAGGGAGTCCGAACCTCCTCTTCCCTGAAGGTTTCAGGGCGGGAGCTAGGAACTAAACCGAGTCAAGAACTCGAGAGAAAACTACTTCACATAATATAATATAATATAATAATATAATAATAATAATAATTTTGGTCGATACCCATTGGTCACTCTGAAGGGGAATGGATACAAACTGTCAGGCGGGAATGTGAATCGTATAAAGAGATGGATCCAATAACAATATCCGCCATTGATGTTGCTCGTGCAGTACGTTCGATGCCAAATTGGAAAAGTCCGGGACCGGACGGACTGCACAGTTACTGGATCAAGTGGATCCGAAGTTCACATGAACGCCTGGCAGCTCAATTCCAACAGGCCCTTGAGATGGGATCACTCCCAGATTTCATGACATCTGGTATCACTTATTTGATTTATAAATCTGGCAATACCTCGGATCCCAAGAATTACAGACCAATTACATGCTTACCTAAAATCTATAAGCTACTTACATCCATTTTGAGAATCAAAATTCAAAACCACATTTTTAATAATAACATTTTATCACCTAATCAGAATGGATGTAAGGCTGGGTCTCGAGGTACAAAATATTTGCCACTCATTGACATGACCATTACTCAACAAGTTCGGCGGGGTAAGAGGAACGTTCATATGGCTTGGATTGATTATAAGAAAGCGTATGACTCTGTGCCTCATACATGGCTAATGAGAGTTTTAGAGCTATATAAAATAAATCCCATACTATGCTCCTTTCTTAGCTCATGCATGGGTCAATGGTCTACGTTTCTTAGTCAACCAGGTCAGATGACTTCTTCTGCTGCCCCGAATTTAATAAGGATTAAGCGGGGTATCTTTCAGGGCGACAGTCTGAGTCCTTTGTGGTTTTGTTTGGCGCTTAATCCTTTAAGTACATTACTTAAAGATTCAACGCTAGGCTACCGACTTCGCAGAGGAGCTGAGGCTATATCACATCTCTTGTTCATGGATGATCTCAAATTATTTGCTTCCAAAAAACCAGACTTAATGAGTTTACTAAAAATAACCGACAGTTTTAGTAAAGCCATTGGGATGGAATTTGGTGTTGATAAATGTGCGTTCATAGATGTACAGAGAGGTAAAGTTGTAAGCTCAGATTGCTTACTACTTAACCATAGTGTGATCCTCAAGTCTCTTTGTGAATCGGAAACTTACAAGTACCTTGGTATGTTTGAAGTGCTGAATATTGTTGACGCAGATATGAAACAATCGTTTAGAGATCGGTTTTTTGGTCGTCTTATAAAGGTCTTAAAAAGCCATTTATCAGGCGGAAACAAAATCCGAGCGTTTAATGGTTGGGTCATGCCTATGTTAACATATTCCTTTGGCATACTAAGGTGGACGCAATCAGAGCTGGACGTACTGGACAGAAAAGTCAGGCGATTGTTAACGGCATACAGAATGCATCATCCACGTTCGTCTGTAATGAGGTTGTATATTCCTCGGAAATGTGGGGGTCGTGGTATTTTGAATGCCAAGGATCTACATAACCGAGAGATATACAACCTTAGGGAATATTTCCTTAAGATGAACGTGAATATGTATCGAGATGTTGTTGCAGTCGATAAGGGGCTAACTCCGCTATCCTTAGCTAACGGGAATTGGAAGAGGCTGAAGGTAGAGGGTATTTCAGATCGCATAACCGTATGGAGGAGCAAGGAGTTACACGGTAGGTTCTACCGGGCTCTCACAGGGCCTAATGTAGACCAATTAGCTTCCGTGGCCTGGTTACGATTCAGTAACCCCTTTGGGGAAACTGAAGGTTTTATCTTTGCAATTATGGACGAAGTTATCATGACGAACAACTACCGGAAATATATACTAAAGGATGGGACGGTCGACATTTGTCGGGCATGCCACCGTCCGGGAGAGTCTATTAGACATATTGTTTCTGGCTGTTCTCGGTTTGCTAACGGCGAGTACTTGCATAGACATAACCAAGTGCCTAGGATTATCCATCAACAACTTGCTCTGAAATATGGTTTTCTTGATTCTGCTGTACCTTATTACCAATACCAACCTCAACCAGTTCTTGATAGTGGTCATGTTACGCTCTACTGGGACCGATCTATTATCACGGATAGGTATATTGTTGCCAATAAACCTGATATTGTGATAATAGATCGATCTGCGCGTCGAGCAGTGTTGGTTGATGTCACCATTCCTCATGACGAGAACCTCGTGAAGGCAGAAGAGGACAAATTAATAAAATATTTAGACCTGGCCCACGAGACTACCGCCATGTGGCATGTTGATTCAACCATCATTGTTCCAATAGTTGTATCGGTACACGGCTTGATAGCGAAAAGTTTCGATCAACATCTTAAGAAACTTTCGTTATCCAGCTGGGTTAAGGGCCTAATACAGAAAGCAGTTATCCTCGATACTGCACGCATTGTGAGGAGGTTTCTCACTCTGGAGTCCTAACCACTGGTGGCTTGTGTCGTAGACACCGCCATCAGCGGAAATCTTATGTAATTAATAAGATTTTAAATAAATATAAATAAATAATAATAATAATCTTTATTTAATTCCATGCATAGTAATTACAATGTTCCATCATACATAATTATAACAATAAATTTTAGTATTTTCATCGGATCTCGCGCAAATTGTAAATGATAGTACATTTGAGAGTATTTGAACCAGAGTATAGTCGCCTCTGGCCAGATCTTCTTCTTCTTCTTCCTAGCGTTTTCCCAGTCAAGTTCCAGGATTCCTTTTCGAACTAAAATTCCTCCACTTTTTTAAATACTTACATTTATTTAAAACCTTAATGGAACCTTCCTCAAGTACCTTCTTCGAATAGAAATATTTCAAACATATCATACCACACATTTTGGTACCTTGAACTTTCATTTTCTTAGACCAAATCAAAGGCATTGATTTTTTTTTTTTTTTTTTTTATTGCGTTTGTAGGCAGACGGGCATACGGCCCACCTGATGGTGAGTGGTTACCGTCGCCCATGGACTTCAGCAATGCCAGGGGCAGAGCCAAGCCGCTGCCTACTGCTTAATACTCTCCACAAGCCTCGTTTGAAGAAGGACATGTCATAGCGCTCGGGAAACACCGTGGAGGGGAGCTCATTCCATAGCCGGATGGTACGTGGCAAAAAAGATCTCTGGAAACGCACTGTGGATGATCGCAGTGGCTCCAGGTAGTATGGATGAACTCTACTCCGGTGGCGGGCGGTGTGATGGTAAAAACGAGATGCTGGTATCATCTCGAACAATTCCTCAGAGCACTCCCCATGGAACATACGGTACAAAATACAGAGGGAACCGAAATCCCTCCGCAGATCCAGAGGCTCCAAACGATCCGAGAGAATGGGATTATCGACAATCCGAACGGCCCTCCTCTGTATGGATTGATGATATTAATTTTAAAATTATGGTGATGTAATTAATTATTTGCATGTAAGAGCATTGTTGGATTCACTACTTTGTTTTTATTTTGTATGCTAGTTTTAGACTTGATTTCAATATGAGTAGGAAATAATGAGATCTTCAAAACCATCCGTGGCGACAGATTTTAATCTCGATGTACTAGTCCTAAGTGAAGCGGCTATGTCGGAAATTTAAATTTAACAGGCAATCCGTTTCTTATAACTTAATACGTACCTAAAAGCCTCTTCAATATTGCCAAACGATGATCAATGTAATCAAGATGTAAGATAAAAAAATAATTTAATACGCTTATTGCTCATCATGGAGCGTATGAGCGGGTTACCTATTCCAGCAGCGATGTAATTAATCATCTTGAAGAGAGGGACAGTAGGAAAAATAAATTATTATTTTTTATAGCCCCACCGAACCTATGGCTTAACTCGTGGTCAGTGGTCACCTTTGTTTGCCAAGTCAAGCCATAAATACAAAATGTATTAAAATAAAGTGTTCAGACTCGAATTCTCGAGGACGTAACTCCTCAGCATTAGACTGTTCAACATAAAACGGATCGACCAGAAAATCCTGGTAAGCCTGTTGACAAAAAACATTAATTTTCTCGTTCCTATCCGTCACCGGTTGTTCTTGATCCAAATAATTATCCAATTTACGAAATTCATCGTTCAAAACCGGAACCTAGTTAGGCATTTAGCAGGTCGTGGGCGCGTAGATAGGCTCCACGGGCAGGCTGTATTTCCACGAGTTTCGGGTGATCGTACCGACTAGCAGCGCTCAAGGTTGATGGAAAGTAACTAGTGCCAACATTCCGCCACTCAGATTACGACGCACTTTCGTCCCGCAAGGCTACCAACTGCCACCTGAACTTATCCTTGTCTACAGTTTTTTTTTCTCTGTGACTGATAAATGACTTGTCTATTATGCAAATGAGTAAACCAACTTGGACTTCATGTCTAAAGACGGGTAGGGACATGCACTTCGTAATATCTGTGTGCTCCTGCTCCTGACTTAATAACACCAGGTACACTATGAACTCTTATCGTTAAAAAAAATTCCATCATTCCATCAAAGAAAAACCCAATGAATAATATGTTGTATAAAAATTTAAACTCAGATATGACATTAAGATAATATAAAATAATAAATAAAATAAAAAAGCCTATATTTCCTTATCCTTAACTTTCATTTCAAATGTGGTATTTATTTGTTAATGTTTAGTTAGTTATCAATGCTTATTGTCTAAATGTTATTAGTAAGAGTTAGTTTTTGTTATTGGATATGGACCCCTCCGCGGGTGAAGGCCTCCTCCAGTTCTTTCCACTGATCTCTGTCCTTGCCGATAGTTTGCCAGTCCTTTCCTATTATTTCGGTTATGTCGTCAGCCCATCGTCTTTTCGGTCTCCCTACCCTTCTTTTGCTAATTGGCCCTTTCCAGATTGTAGTGTTGACTGTCCACCTGGTGTCTGTGTAACTCAATACGTGACCTGCCCACTCTGCAGCTCTTGTCGTGTATACCCAAGTTTGGCAGCTATACAGTAAACAAGGCAGTATACAGGTATACAGTATGACATTAAGATACCGTTACCCAAATAGCAATTTCAAACTATCCTAACGTAGATACAAAACAACAGGTTGCCATAATCTAAACATTTTTAGTTTAGACCTCGCAATGGGAGTCGTAACGTGGGCAGATAATCAATAAGGTGGACCGATGACCTGGTCAGTATAGCTGGTAAGAACTGGATGCGAAAGGCAAGAGACTGAAAAGAATAGAGTGCATTTGAAGAAACTTACATTAAGCATTTAATCTGCTTAATTTCTCGCCGGATCTTCTCAGTGGGTCGCGATTCCTATCCAGTAGTAGATTCAGCGAAGCAATGCTCATGCTAGGGTTTGTGTTAGCAACTTCGTCAGGTTTGAGCTCGCGAGCTCACCTACAAGGTTACGCTGAAATTGTCTCTTAAGACCATCAGCTTAGGTAGGGAAAAAAAGAAGCTAGAGCTAGAGTTAGCTATTTTCTCAGGTTGAGCCCTTGAGCTCACCTACCGGTCCGCGTGAATAGCTCCATAGGCTACCAAAGACTAAGTAAGAAAAAAGATGTGTTGTGTCGTGAGACACCGGATAGCAACGAAGTTTTCCTAATTAAAATATTGATTTTAAGTTCTATTCGAGGTATAAAGAAAAGAATTATTCAGGTATAAATTTTTATTATTACATCATCAGCACACAGTTGTGCGCTGTGAAACAATAAATAATACAAATTACGTACAAATGCTGTGAAATTATTAATTTTAATGTACTATTATGTAAAGGGATTGTATCGATAACATTGAGAAATAATCGTCTTCCGTTTAAGCAACTTTACTTTACGAATGTGATTTTTTTAAATGTCAGAAAATCAGTTGTTGTGTATGTAAGCTGTCGACTATTTTTAAACGACTTTAATACACCAATTTACATAGATGTCATCTACTAAAATATTGGAATACTTGTAAACGAAATAAAAAAAACCATTGTTTATTTCGGAGCTACAAGTATATTTTCAATATACCTTTGCCTTTCCAAGGAAACTAAAATTAAAAAGAAATTTAATACATAGAATGAATCTTCCTTACACAATAAGTCTTGAAGTATCAGCATTTAATTCGAATTTTGAACACTACTTACAAATACTTCAAATCTATAATAAAGAAAACATTTTATTTAGTAATACATCATACACATATTACCATATTCAATATTTCCACTTGTTCAATACTAAATACAAAATAACCTTTGGTAGAAACTAGATTGAAGCAATTCATCATATTACAGCTGCACCGACATAAACCACATTAGACTGTGTATGTGGTTGTGAAACAAGTTGAATGATGTATTTGAAATATCCCTATAGACCGTTAATCGAATTAACACTCGTTAGCATAAATTTCATATCGTAGAATTAAAAAAACATAAACCTTAAGCTAGGATTTTCTCCTGTGTTATACCCGAAAGATGTTTACATGAACATGGACTCTCCGAAGCGAGTGAAGGGTACAGAAATCGAAATACGAAAAGTACATTGCATACGATGTCACCTCAATTATAGGTGCAATCGGCAGTGCATTGATAATAAAATTGAAATTTAAATAACTATTTACATTTCATTACATACGAATAATTTATATTTAATTGGGAAATGATCCGCGACAGATTTTTCCTGTAATATCAATATATCATATTGATTAAATTTTATACATACATACATACTTGCATACATCAAACATAATTATCAACCGATTTCAATCGAATCCGAACCGCATGGTCGCGAATCAGTCTTCAAGTGGGGCGTATGCTCGTCTGTCTACAAGGGTAACAAAAAAAAAACTGGGAATAAAAAATCGATGCACACTTGCTGAAATTTTAAATACCATAAGCTAGTAAAATCCTAATAACAACAGCTAGCTTTTCAAAACGTTTTCAATCAAGTTAATTAAAAAGAAAATCAATCCTTTTAGAGTATGTACTGTTTTCTGAATAAAAGATTAATATATCATTCTCTCTCTCACTCTCTATACAAAATCTCAGGATGATTAGGTTGAGTAGTTAAGAAGTGAACGTGTAAGGAAAAAAACAAATTCACTCTTCGCGTTTATAATATTAAGTAAAGTTGATTTATATTATATGTATGTACAAATTGTTGACATTAATATATTTCCAATTATGCAGAGCTATATATTATCTAGAGGATTGACATTTAAAAAAAATGTACGTGATAGATGCTATAGAAATATATGGCATATTAAATCCACCAGTAATCTTTATTACTGGTGGCACTGGTGGACCTCTTGTGAGTCCGCGCGGATGGGGACCACCACCCTGCCTATTTCTGCCGTGAAGGAGTAATGCGTTTCGGTTTGAAGGATGGGGCAGCCGTTGTAACTATACTTGAGACCTTAGAACTTATATCTCAAGGTGGGTGGCGCATTTACGTTGTGGATGTCTATGGGCTCCAGTAACCACTTAACACCAGGTGTGCTCGTCCACCCATCTAAGCAATAAAAAAAAATAAAAAAATCTACATGACAATTATTTTGGTGGTATTTTTTTTAATGTAAGACATAAAATTTATTTTCATTTGTGTATCGATTTGGTTGCAATCGATCATTGTGTATCTTTAACCCAAACAAGTGGGTTACAACTTAGAACGGGGACATTTCAGTGTCAACAATGAGGCTTATTTCAATTTAGCAATAATCACGGCTGAGATTCGATAGTAATTTCATAAAACTCACTTCAACAATTCACGACCACTAACAAACCATGGATCGGTGACTAATAAGGATATTCAAAAATACAACGCGGAAATACTTTCAAAACTTTATAGAACCGGTATTTACAATCATCCTTGAACGTCTTACGTAAGTGATAGTATTCGTTAATATAAATAAATAAATAAATAAATAACAATATTGTTTTTCGATTGAATTTGATGCTATCCGTGTCCATACTCACAATTGGAACTGTCTGTGAGAGTACCTTTATTACCACATATACGGTTTAGATTGTACTAATGCACTTTCTACTGATAATTTATGGATTTATTTAATTTTTTTTCTGTTGTAGTTGGGCAGAGGAATGCATGATCCACGCGGTGTTAAATTTTATCATTGGATAACGAAAACATTAAAACCTTAATACCACCAACCCTGAATCGGGAAGCTGAAACCTCTTTCAAGATGCGCTAATCTTCAAAATGAGACAAAAACAGTACTATAAGGATCGTAATAGACCCTGCAGTCATTAATTACACAATCCCTATTACTAATTCTCGTTTATAAAATATATTGTTATAACTTTATCAATATAATCGTTCTTTAACTGGCTCCGATTAATGGACATTAATTTAACATATTATTATTTTTATTGTTGTTGATTTAAGCTTCATCTGTCAATTATAGCAAAATTACAAGTCAATATTGCAGACGTTTCAAACTGTTTGCAATTTTTGCGAAAAAAAAAACTAGCAAAATGTGTATTTAAAATACTATATTTGTAGTACTAGACACCGAATGCCAACTGCTGCTAGTATGTGCGACTATGATAACCATACACGAACCATAACCATAACCATAACCATAACCATACCAACCATAGCCATAAAAAAAGTAACGACCTACAGAAACAAAAGTAAGATTTCTTTATCCACATATTTCTGATTTTTCGTTCCTCAAATATGTAATCTCTCCTGCGTAGACATCGCGAGCCTCTGGTTAAAGAAATAGCCGATAAGTCGATCGATATACAACTAAATTGAGCTCAGACCTCACGTGACCCACCAAAGTGGCCAGAAGGTTTTTACGAAATGAACAAAAAACTTAAAAACGAAGCGATATTGTGACTCAGTACGGGTCACCGTGACCTTTCCATTTAGATTTAAACCTGACTAAAACACATCGCCGGAAGGACCTAATCAGTATACCTACCGTCCGTTCTGAGTATTCCGTTTTCGTTTTATTTCTGTAGTCGATTTAATTATGCCAATTCTCTCTAATGTTAATCCTAATTTCACTGTTTCTTTTTTAAATATTGGTCTTTGATATATTAAAAAATAAATAATAAATAATTTCTGTAGTTTAAATATTTAAATGCACATGCGTATCGTAATGCAATCAAAGTCTTATTAATATAAAATTGTTTTACGAACATAAGCTCATTGTCCTAAACAAAAATAATCGCTGAATTTCCAGCCGATTGCTTAACTTCTGACAAACGCAAACTTATTTTAAGACAACATTTTTTATTCATTTATTACCATAACCAAATTATCTTCTAGCTTAAATTCCTTGAGATCCTGGAAAACTGGTTTATTAAATAGAAAATACCAATATACGTTTTATTGTTCAATATAATGTTGCTACCCATGAAATCTATACTAATATTATAAAGCTGAAGAGTTTGTTTGTTTGAACACGCCAATCTCAGGAACTACTGGTCCGATTTGAAAAATTCTTCCAGTGTTACATAGCTCATTTATTGAGGAAGGCTATAGGCTATATGTAACATCACGGTAAGACCAATACAAGTGGAGCACCAATAAATAAATTCAAAATAACTCCTTAACATTCTATAATTTAAAAAATATTTTCACTTTCTACGTAAATGAAGTGGGGGTTAAATTTAACGTTATGCCAAAGTAACTATTCCACGCGGACGGAGTCGCGGGCGAAAGCTAGTTGTTTTATAAAACGATTGAAATCAATTTATTTTTTAGGTACCATCAATTATGATATTATAGTTTCAATGTCATATTCGAAATAACGTTAACCTGCCTGGTGCGTGCGTGGGCGTCGCCAAATAAGGCAGAAAAACAATTGAATTAAATACCGTGGGAAAATCGTTTGTTATTTGAATGTGAAAGCGACACTACAAATAACATATTTGCTTTGGAGTTTTGTCGTAAATGCTTTTTTATATGAAACCAACCGTACCCGTCCGCTTCACTGGGCATTTAAAATTAACATTATTATTTCTCACCCCCTCAAAGACTTTCATCGTTAACGCCCCCGCAACTGGTGTAGGGAATCCAACACTCATATAAGTATTAGACTATCCATTAATCACATGTATTTTCTACACGGATACCAAGTTTCAAGTCAATCGGGTGCACGGTTCAGTAGTTATAACGGAACATCCGTACAAACCACTGTAGATTTATATATTAGTATAGATTACATATTTTGGCCCAGAAGGTAAAAATAGCTTCAGAAATTTCAGTAGTTCGTTACCTAAACTATTACACAAACTAAAAAGCTTAAAGGGAGACTCTACTTGCCACGTACCATCCGGCTACGGAATGAGCTCCCCTCCACGGTGTTTCCCGAGCGCTATGACATGTCCTTCTTCAAACGAGGCTTGTGGAGAGTATTAAGCGGTAGGCAGCGGCTTGGCTCTGCCCCTGGCATTGCTGGAGTCCATGGGCGACGGTAACCACTCACCATCAGGTGGGTCGTATGCTTGTCTGCCTACAAGGGCAATAAAAAAAAAACGCGTTTATAGGACAGCAGACAGTCACACGCTTGTTTTTTTTCTGAATCGTTTCACTCCTGACAGAGTGATCGTGATCGCCGTGAAGGAGGACTTAACGCCTCTCACGATATTCCACCATCTTTCCCTATCACAAACTGGATTTGGTAATAGATGCATTCGCGAATCAACTGCCCTTTAGGTCAGGTCTGCCAGGTATTGGAAGGCGCGAGGAGGTAAATGTTCGCCAACCTTTCCTGGCAAAGTTTAAACCTTCCATCCAAAAAAAATCCGGTGTTAAATGATGATCAATAGACATTAAAATGTAAATACCTTACCATTTTGAACCTTGGGGATCCTTTTCGAAGAGTAGAAGTGTCATCATATAATACAATAGGATCATGGAACTGAAGTCTCAAGGTTGTTGGCAGCAAAAACAGCCTATAGGGTTCGGTAAGCACTTAGCACCAGGTGGACCGTGAGCTTGTTTACCAATCTAAGCAATAAAACCAAGATATTTTGTTTGTTTTGTTTTGTGAGCATTGATTTGTTGAGATTCAATTTTGTTAATAGTACTTTCGTTTAAAACACTTTTTAGTAAATTTTATAAGGAAATCTCATTTTCAAACGCGAATCAAAAGTCAGGTAATAAAAGCACAAAACGGTATTAAAATAAAACTCAAATCAAAATTTGAAATAGAAGCAATGTTATTTTAAAAGCCCCTTTTAATTGTAGTAAATTCATAATTTAATTATCATGAAGAGTGCATTATTGTGTTGTCAATTTGAGAAAGTGAGCAAGCATATTTATTTTAATAATCGCATATTCTACGCGTGCAGAATGTGAGAGTAGAGAAAGAAATAGTTAGACCTGTGTTGATTGAAAAGAAAGTTGATTGTCTAATGTGAAAACTTAACTTGTATACTCTATAAATTACACATGATTAACAGTATTAAGGTTGCCCATTTCTGTCGTGAAGCAATAATGCGTTTCGGTTCGAAGCGTGGGGCAGCCGTTGTTCTATAAAACTGACACTTAAAACTTATGTCTCAAGGTAAGTGCGGCATTTACAATGTCGATGTCTATGGGCTCCGGTAACCGCTCAAGACCAGGTAAGCCGTGAGACGACTCCGTACGCATGCTATTTGTGCGATTGAGCTGAAGCATTACACAGCTATTATAATATTTGCGAAAAAAATAACTATATAACATATACATATAATATTTTGCATAAATTACAGCAATATGTGGCCACGTTTTACTACTTTATATACAACAAACTCACAGGAAATGTCAGCTCAGTAATGTGGAATATTAAAAAGAATTATGTAGTGAAAATTGACACAGATAATTCTCGGTTATCCTACGAATATAAATACTTGAGTTGATCACCTTATTAATAACTTAATTACTCGTTTATAGTCGACTAGCGGCCCGCTCCGGCTTCGCTCGGGTCTTAACGAAAATTTCAAAATAAAAAATTATAATACACATACATCAAACCTTCTATTTGTATCAGGTTACAAATAAAAGAAAATTATAAAGTTAGTTTGAATATTATTATTTTAATGAACTTTTATTTTCATTTAAATGATATATTTTATGATTATTTTTATATTATTATTTATTTAAGTTTCGTAAAAAGCTCATACATACAAAACAAAAGCTATTAAGTTTATTGAGTCAGAGCTTCCCTGTAACCGATATTTGACGTTGTTTAATTTTTTTAAATAAATCTCTTTTGTAAGTAATAATGTGTTCTACAAAGTCATAGTACATTATTTTATTCTATCATCAATAGCTTTCGCAGCGCAAGCAATGTAAAGAATATTTTAGGTAATTTTTTACACCTTGTGTTACATTATTCGAGTTTTAGAAGGATCCCTAATTTTTTTTTAAAGAATATAGCCATGTCACTCGGGGGTAGTGTAGCTTCCAAACAGTGAAAGAATTTTTCAAATCGGTCCAGTAGTTTCGGAGCCTATTCAATACAAACAAACAAACAAACAAATCTTTCCTCTTTATAATGTTAGTATAGATATAGACTAGAAGTGTACAGTTTAAATGGCAAGTCGAACTAAAAAAGAAAAAAACGCCCTGATGATCCTGGTCTGAATAATAGAATGAAGTAATAGAAATATAGTTATTAATATGGAAGTAGTTCGCATTTGTCCGATCAGTCTTCGCACCCAAGCTACAGAACTAATTCCGAGGAAATTCAGTATTGCCAGTTGTCTTTGAGCCCCGAGAAAAAATATAGGCTACTTTTGATCCCACTACTGAATACCAGTTTATGTAGCGGTCGTATAAAATATGCCACCCGCGCAGACGAGTACGAGCGAAAAGCTAGTATAAGTAATAAACATGACAACTACATCTATTAAAATGTTCAATCTGTAATCACCGATATTCGACCTTATGTTTACTTATACAAGAGAGATATTTCTACCCACACCGCGACCCACATGAGAAATAGAGTCAGAGTTCACGACGTAGCCTTCGAACATCAACTATCTAACGTACCGTAAATATAAATATAAAGTTATAATCAGAATAATAACTTAATACGGTGCGTGCATGATCATTTGCTTTGTATACCTTGAAAAACGCCATTTGTATATAGCCTTCAGGGAACTACTATCAAGTGTATGAATTTTAAGTCCATTCCTTCTCTAAATATTTACTTATTCAGTTAGCACTTATAGAACTAGGTGTTTACACAACCTGACAGCCCACCTGAAGTAAAGTGCTTATCGAAATCTATAGACATCGCTCGGGCACCGTGCTCGGGGAATCCGTCACTTGTGACGAAAGGCTCGACGAGTAAATTAACCCAAGAGACAGCCCACTGAGTTTCTCGCCGGATCTTCTTAGTGGATCGCGTTTCCGATGCGTTGATAGATTCTGCGAAGCACTGCTCTTGCTAGGGCCAGTGTTAGCAAAACTTCCGGCTTGAGCGCCGTGAGCTCAACTACACGTTAGGGTGAAGCTGAAATAGACTCTCAAGGCTATCAGCATAGGCAGGGAAAAAAATAGACATCGCAACATGACTGCAGCCCTTAAAACTTGATCGAAATATCAGTTACATTGTTATCAGTCTGTGTCGCAAAGTCTCTCGTCACTTTAGTCAAATGTATGGTACATTCAAATATGTCAATTATATCTTATCGTGACTACGGTAATTAGGAAAACACTAATATTAAAGTAACTAATGATCGTTCTATCCGGGTTAGCTTCGAACTCAGCCAAGGTCTTCAATTCAATCACAGTTTTCGGAACAGTTTGAGCTACTTAACACCCGCCATTTTGGGGTGATACGGAACTTTTTCTACACAACTACGATTCGCACTTGGCCGTCTTACTAATGCTTACTCTCAATAGTGCCACTCTTACCAATCGCTACTGCGATAAAATCATGTGTTATTAACATAGAGTATCTGTAGTTTTAATATTAAGCTGATTTCAAATTCATTTGTCATTGCTGTGCTCATGATTTCCTCACTTAAATGGCTGCTGAAAAAATACTAAAGATTTACCCTTCATTTGATCTAGAACTTAATAATGTGAAGTAATGTAACTTACCCTTGTAATTGTCAAATGCCCTTATACATCAAGCATTATTTTATTGATTACCGCTTTTTTACTATCCGCTCCATCCAAATATCTTTCCAGTATGTGGTGTACTTTATTCCGTGATGCTCTCAAAATTCAACAATATTTGCACGAAGCGCCGAAACGGGACATTAAACACCTGCACCTTAATACTTCAGCTTGTTAATTTAAAGTGAAGTTTATTTACAAAAGCCCACGTTTCGCGCATCGATGTCTCTCGACTGACCCCTTGGCGAAATTTCGCAAAACCATGGCCGAACCTTACTTTATGGTTTTGCAAGAGAAACATTTGCGGCGTGCACACTGAAATTGTGTAATTTCGTCGCATTGTTGAAATAGAATTTAATATTTCGAATGCATTTGCATTTGTGTATATCGCCGTGCGGTTAAGATATCTCATTTAATTTACATATCGTTTGGTATAACAGGATTTTAACCTTAATCTATCTAAGTTATAAATTCGACTGATTGAATTTAAAAGACTTAAAATGATCTCAATCGCGTTCTAAATGCCATGGAGTTGAAGGTTTGCGTTACACAGTAGATAGATGCAAATATTTTTCGTCTCGGTTTATATCCGAGAAATCAGGATCCATAAGCTAAGTGCTGGATGTAGGACATGTTACAACCCAGCACAACAGTTATCTTGTCTTCGCGGCTTAATTTTAATTAATTTTACGATTTGATCTCGTTTATTCATTTTACTGTTTCTAATGATCTAATACTTTACACATTTTGTGGTCACGAGCACCTAAGGTAAGAAAATGCTATGCCTTGTAGGAATTATACATTCTGGTTTGGAAGGTAAGATGGCCACTTTATCCATTCTGGATCTAAGCGGTCCTACTATCCACGGATATTATAGTATTTTGGATTCCTGCAGAAATCCGTTTCGTGCGATTGGAATTCTTTTTGATCCATGAAACTCTACCTTAGAGGCAAAAAACTTTCAATAAGTAGATTTCAAATGAAATTGATCATTTTTAAATACTAACTATAGGTACGCCACGGTTTCAATCGCGTTTAATTATGTGATAATAAAAAACGTTGCATTTTCCCGGGGAGTAAGATAGTTGCTAGTGTCACTCTGTGATTTATAAACGATTTACAGATTCGTTGTTACATAAAATCACAAATCATTTTTTATTTATCTTAGTAGCTATTGACGAGCGGTATCCTAATTGAGAATATGCTGCTAATTGTGAATTGTTAATAAAAGTAATTATTTTGAAAGTTGGCAGTTTTTTTTTATAACCATCATAGCGAAAACAAAAGAGAAAATGTAAATCTTAATTTAAGTTTTAGAGTGTGTTAAGCAAACACTAGTGAATATTAACATTAATTTATTAGTTACCTGTAATTCTGAATTAACAAAATCCAGTCTGATATACAGGGCGTCCCAAAATTCAACGATAAGCCGATACCGGTGTATGGTCGGGTCAATAACTACCCATGGAAAAATAAAATAAAAAATCCAGCTTTCTTTTTTCAAAGTTACATTATTAATTTTTTTGAAAAATATAGTAATTTGATACCCCATGATTAGATACTGTGGTTACAAATGTGAACATATCGCCTAATTTTTTTTGTATTAGCAACCTAAGTAACATAACTATTAATTGCAGTTGCAAATGTATGCTGTAGTCTTAAAGAAAAATGGGAACCCGAAGCAGTCATGTGGTTTCTATTTGAACATTTGAAGGGAGAGCTGTATAAGTTATAAAAATGATCTCCACCTAGCATCTCATAGCGTTCACATTATTATAATGTCTATAAATTCTGACAACTATTTAATTTCAATTAATTCATTCAATTAATACAATGATGAAAGCATTTTAAAAATCAATCCGCCATTACACCAGATGCCGTTTTCTTGACGAACAATAACTTTTTTATCTGTGTTTTTCTTTTTAACCTACAATATAAATGCTACAAATCGGTCAGCCAATGTAATTAGTTACCAGCAAGATATAGTAAAGCGTGGGTTCGCGTATGTACAAACTTTTGATACTGTTTACAATAAAACATGAAAAACAATTAACGCCCAAAACGATCTTAACAAAAAACAAAAACACGGGGATCCCTAAAAATACACAAGTACAAGATTGTTTAAAATAGGTTCTCGGTCAACGACAGACAAATTAAATGATTGTTAATACAACGGTTTTTTCCTTATTTCACGGTTTCCGAATCAATTAAGAAACCATTTGGTACACAAAAATAGACTAATTAGCTTCGTTTCACTTTCAGCGTTTTTATTACATTTTTAAAACTAGATCGAGTTACGTCATCGCTTTTGAATTATAAACAGATCTATTCAAATTATGATCTTTATTTTTCAGATGAGCGGTTGTCGATGAGCACATGTTACATCGCTGTCTTTATTTATTTTAGATTCTGTGAATTCCCAGGCACAGCAAATCGCGAGACAGCCCATAATATTGTTCTGAAGTTTAGGTAAGCTTGAATAATTCCTATGTATTATATATAGAACTATGCTAAAAAGGTACTGTTTTTTCTGAGATTCTTAGGAAGTCACAGATAGTGTTCAACACATTTTTATACGAAGACCAGGTTAATGTGTATATGATATAAGTATTGATCTCCAATTTTGTTATTAGCTGCGATGGACAGACAAACTCATGGTTTAACTGGTATTAGTAACTACAGGCCACTACAAACCTTCGCCATTCATGTATGCTAAACATCTTGATGTATGTTTTTTTAAATTATTTATTAGTAAGGCAAACTACATAGTTTTTTAATCGCAAATTGAACTTCAAACCATCCTAATACGTTCGATTAGATCGCATTTTTTCAACCACTAGCCCATAAATTAAGCCCGAAATTAAATTATATTTTTCTTTGGCACATTCAATACGTTTATCCGAATAAAAAATACAAAAAGGAGGCCATATTTGTTGCGCTTTTTGTTCACAGTGGTCTTATTAATTATGTCCTTACCTGTCACATAAAATTATTTCTGGTACAGTTGTTATAATAATATGTTGTATATGCTCCTTTACGCTAAATTGCTATCTTAATGACCGTGAGTACATCTTTATGAGAAATAAGGAAGATATGAAATATCTTGATGTGGTCGCAATTTGCAAATGGAGTCAAACGAGATAAGAATATTAATATTTGAGATTTTTTTGTGTCAGAAACTTTCTATCTGATATCAAAGTTTGATTTTTTTATTAGACGTGTCCTTGATTAAAATGAAGTATAAAATTTTCTCAGCAGTAGATGGCGATTTAGATGTTACTCTGGTGGCGGACCCATGGACACAACCCACTGAGTTCCTCGCCGGATCTTCCCAGTGGGTCGTGATTCCGATCCGGTGGTAGATTCAGCGAAGCACTGCTCTTGCTAGGGCCAGTGTTAGCAACACTCCGGTTTGGGCTCCGTGAGCTCACCTACTAGTTAAAGTTACGCTGAAATATTATATGAAATAATTTGTAGGCAGTGGCTTGGCTCTGCCCCTGGCATTGCTGAAGTCCACGGGCGACGGTAACCACTCACCATCAGGTGGGCCGTATGCTCGTCTGCCTACAAGTGCAATAAAAAAATTAATAAAAAATAGCCTCTCAAGGCTATCAGCGTAAGTAGGAAGAAAAAAAATCGGCTCGGTGACCTTGAGAAAGTCCATTACGAGGAACAAGGAAGAAGCTCTAAAAATTCACGACGCAAACCTAACGATAGTAATTTTTCGGTAGGCGACGCGACGTGTCGACAAGCCTTCCGCGTGAGGTCCGTGTTGTACTAAGAGAAATATTTTATTTTAGTTGTGACAGTTATAATCGTTATCCTAATTCACGATCAGTAATAATCTCGGTTGGATATATATAGAACAGATCTACATTATTACAGCTGTAGTTACAAATGTCTTTTAATATTGAAAACACTGAATTTGTAATATCGAAATGAGGTATTCAATAGGTATCCATCTTAGCTACATATAAAGTTTAGTACACTACATATAAAGTCCTGATAAAAAGTCGATTATATATGATAGAAGAAAGATTAAGATGTAAACATTTTAATTTTCACGCTAAATAAAGAGAGGGAATGCCACGTGTGTCTTACTAAACGTGCTTTGCGGGAAAGAGACATAATCTCTTTTCACTATCCCTTCTAAAACTTTAAGTTGTGCTTGCATCTTAGTAATCGATTTATAAATAATTTGGTTGCTGAATACATGTGCTGTATAATATTCAATTCAATGTATTCAATACTATAATACCTTATAAATTTAAAATACAAACTTAATAAATATTTTTTACGTTTAAAATTGTATCTGTATCTGTCAAATATTACTTACGTCGAAAATTATATAATGAAAATAAAAATTTGAGAAAAAAAGAGTTTTACGAAATGTGGTTTACGACTCGCAAAGAAAATACGAAATCTTTAATATTTAACATAAACAATACTTGTCAAAAATCTGACCTGCCAAAAATATCTCACTCTTATCATCAGAACCGGCTGAACCGTCATTGTTTTGCAATAGCAAACATTGGAACATACATTTCATAATACAACAAAACACTCATGTCATTATCCTGCCTTTCTCCCAATCACCTGGGGTCAGCGCAACATGTTTTCTCCTTCCATACTCTTCTATCATATACCATTTCTTCGCTCACTCCCTACTTATCCATTTCTTCTTTCACGCAATCCATAAATTTCTTCTTAGGTCTACCTCTTCCTCTATATCCTTCCACATTCATAGTCAACATTCCCTTCAAAATACAACAAAACACTAATAGTGCTAAATTAGTGCGTGTGCTCTCGGTGTGTTACGGAAGAAAATCCTCGAATGTCTGAGCCTATTTTACTTGCGCACACGCAGACCCAACGGGCCACTTGAATGATAAATTTCATAGGACCTTGGCTGGCATATTTTTCCTCATGCGTGATTCAAATACAAGAAAATGTTATTTTTTATCTGTACAAGATTTTAAATCAACTTTAGGTACATTAAACAATAGGTGCAGCTCTATTTAATTCCGTGCACGCCTCTTACGTTCTTATTGTTGTAATGGAGAATGAAAACAAGTTATTTAGAATTAACGATGTAATGAAAACCTTCCATAATAATCTTCAAACGCATTCCTAAGACTGCAAGCGCTTCTTGAATATATTGAATTTAGGTAGATTGTTTGTAGATGGTTTGAGTAGGTATGCACTTCGAACATTTGTAGATTCGTATTTGATTTTCTATTATTTACCGAGCTGCCCTATTCTAAAGTACTTCTAATCGATCGAATATCAATTCTATATCATAATATTAGTATTTCATTCATGACCCACCCTATACGGGAGATTACCGAATCCATACCAAACCGGAGTTTGGGTCCTCAGTGGCATTAATTGGAATACAACAATGAGCTGTCTATCAAATCACACAGCGCATAAAAAAGGACGATAGTGGTATTAATCTGTTTAAACTTAGAATACTTCTTACCGCCAATATTAAAATTAAGGAGAGGCGTGGAATTAACTAAGTCATAAGATTAGACGTGAAAGTTACTGCTATGATAGATATGAGGAAGTAAGTTATGACGTAATTCTTATAAACGTATCGCAAATTAATTTACAAGAAAACGAATATTTTAATTATTGACACAATATAAGAACTACACATATTACACGTGTAAGGTCACAAGCAAGATGAATACCCATTGTGGAAGGTATATTGTATCTAAACAAGTAATTAGAAGGCTTTTGTACGTCGATTAATCATATCGCTACCCACATACATTCAACATAGCGCTATCGTGCCGCTGCCTAGATAAGTTAACCATGGTTCGTTATTTAAAAGAGACTTTTTTTTTTTCAATCACATAAGTAAATTCATTGTCTCTCTTCTCTTCTTCAATCCGTGTCCACACAATGCTGAGTGTAGGTTTCTTCGAATGCACCCCATTCTCTTCGGTCTCTTGCCTTTCTCATCCAGTCTCTACCAACTACTTTGAGCAGGTCATGGGTCCACCTTGTTGATACCAAATTCATTGTGCATTGGCGGAATCGTAAAAGACAAGATATTCCACCTAACGGCTGAAAACCGAAATGGTAGACCGTCGGACCAATTTTTTTGTTTAATTTTGTGGAGGAAAGGATAGCTGGTGGCCCGAAGCCCTTTTCAGCTTCGAGAGGACAGGCGTGCGAGCACAGGCTCAACCTGGAAGGGTGGTATTTACTAGCCTCACAGCATGAGGGCCGCTGATTCACGAATACATCCACTACCGCATCGGAATCGTGTTCCGCTGAGAAGATCTGGCGAACCTCAGCGGGCTGATGCTATGGACTTCAGGTCGAATTGTATTTACCAAGATTCCCATGGTTGATTCCAGTATTACAGCTACCAGCGTCTAACAAAAGTGTCGATGGATCGGATGAAATCTAGTTAAACTAATTTAACTGTGTGAACTTTTAGTTACAGAGGCATACAAAAAAAAAATTCTTTTAGGATATTTTTCAGGATTATTCTAATCTAATTTAAATTGTACAGTATAGTTGTCCAATTCTTTAAATATTAACATATACGGCAGAAATAGACACCATAGTGAAATGTAGCCGTGAATCCGTGATTGCTTAGATCGCTCGCGCTGTCACGAGTTAATGCATCGATCAGTCCATCCTCCGATAAACTTTCTTAATCGCCCCGTTATGACACCCACTCCTTACATTTAAACAGTTTTTAACGTATCTCACCTAACTGACCAACAGAGGTTGATGAATTCAACGGCTCATTAATTAGTGAAATATAACTCCAACCAAACTTCATGTTCTCCCCACAAAAGACAAGTCGTCGTTAAGTGTTCGCACATTGTTTTTGCGGCAAGCATCATTAATTACTGCCTTACTGCCGCGGTAGGTATTCAGGTGGGCAGTAATGTTTGCACACTCTGTAATTGTCCACCCACGAGTTCAATTGGTGACGCCGGTCCTGGTTTTGAGCGACAGGTCTATTAATTAACCATTGTAATGAGGCACTTTAAGTACTAGCTAAAGTACTAACCCGATTTAAACGTTCACTTTGTAGAGTAAGTTTTATTAGATTACATTTTGATAAGTGTTTTTCTTCTTACATCATGCTAGTCATTAATTAAGTGAAATTTCAGTACCACTTTTAATAATATATAATTATTAATTAAATTAAAATTACTTTACTCATTATTTTTGTTGAAGGCAAATCAATATTAAGTGAGGGTTCAATGGCGTCATAGCAATTTTCTTTGTTTCATTAAAACAAAATTAATTCAGTGACCCGAAATTTTCACGCGTTTACAGCAACTAGCAATCAATAAATGAATATCTATTAGAAATTGATAGCAAACGTCCGTAGTATGGATGCATTCATATTGATTGCCGTGCCTATTACATTCGAATATTAGCATGTCCTAATTTACGCACTTCGAGTTCATCGTGCCCTATAGGGTAACATAAGGGGAGGGTAAGGGGACATGCAGTGTGCTCGTATCGAGAGAGGCGATTAGACCAGCGTTTAAATCCCGTAGACCAGTACCATTTTTTCTATGGTAATACGTACTGCAAGAATAACTGCATGGGAAGGGCCACAAGGGAAAAGAAAAAAGGGCCGCCCGATATCAAAATGAGAGGACGATATAAAAACTATTGCTGGCCCTCGATGGATACAGGTAGCCCAAAATAGAACCAAATGGAAGGACTTGGAGGAGGCCTTCACCATGTTTAATGGGTTCGTGCCAAACACAAGTGAAGAAAAATCAAATTATTAAATATCTATTTACTTTGTATTTTAGCAGGAAATAAAAGACTTTTTATTTTATTTTATTTTATTATTTATTAATACGTACTTAACCAACCACTTTAGTCCAAATTCCTTTTGGACATGCTATCGTGAAACTTATGCCGCGAAATCACTGTTCTTCACAGCCCGGAGGGTATTAGCAAACATACTCGATACTACACCCTATTACTAGCTAGGTAGACGCATTTTCTCTGTAACTAATACGTACATATATTTGTAATTGATATAGGGTCATATTATAAAATTTTCCATCTATACAATTCAATAAAACAATTTAAAAAAAGATGTGTGGTGTCGTGGGAAACCGAATAGGAACGAAGTTTCTTATTATAAAAATATTAATTTTAAGTTTTTTTCGAGGTATAAAGAAAATAAAACTGGAGGTTTCGCAACAACCCACGGTCATTCGGTAACGTGCGAACTTATTGTGGTACACTTCATTCACGGTTGTTTGCATAAGAGTTAGTGTATTGCGCAAACGAAGCTCTGAGATCGTGGTCAATGAATGATACAAAAATATCTTATTTTTTGTACGTTATTACAAAGTTAAGTCGCACACTGTGTTGCATTACTAATTTGTACGTTATTACAAAGTGAAGTCGTACACTGTGTGCATTACTAATAAAAATCTTACGTTACGGACGTTTCTTCCCGGTTAGGGTACCCCTCCGCATCGTCCCATAAGGAACTTCGTTCCAAAAACAACTATAAATATAGATTCAATTACGTCACAGCTTCCTGTGTTTGAGAACATTCTCTTCCATACAAGAGTAACAAAGAGTCACAGGCAATTATCCATTGAGCAGCGCCGGAGATAAACATCGCTACACGCAATTCGCACCGTCTTGTTCGCGCTTGCATTCAATTAAAGGTGTAGGTGATAAATATTTATTTGCTTGCAAACGTCTCTCTACTAAAATTTATTCAGGTAAAGGTATTATTTCGATTTTGGATATAATTCAATTGAACCAATTGAACTAGATGCTGTCTAGTTTGTATGTGATTCGGTTTTCACTATCTGAAATGCTACGAGACTCTTTAGGTTGTTGTTAGGAAGATACTTCACTTTTTACTTTTATGTACGAGAAATACATAATATACACAGAATAGTCCACAGAATCGTTCCGGGAATCATATTCGTGCTATCTTAAGACCCCCGATAATTAAAAAAAAACTATCCTATACAAGAATTCAAGTGTGGAGCTACTAACTAAGTAGTATTTTCGTTTCTTTGAAAATTGTGCCTGAGTTTAGTGGTAATGGAAATGTTACACCAATCCTTCCGATATTTTTGTATCATTCATTGACCACGATCTCAGAGCTTCGTTTGCGCAATACACTAACTCTTATGCAAACAACCGTGAATGAAGTGTACCACAATAAGTTCGCACGTTACCGAATGACCGTGGGTTGTTGCGAAACCTCCAGTTTTATTTTCTTTATACCTCGAAAAAAACTTAAAATTAATATTTTTATAATAAGAAACTTCGTTCCTATTCGGTTTCCCACGACACCACACATCTTTTTTTAAATTGTTTTATTGAATTGTATAGATGGAAAATTTTATAATATGACCCTATATCAATTACAAATATATGTACGTATTAGTTACAGAGAAAATGCGTCTACCTAGCTAGTAATAGGGTGTAGTATCGAGTATGTTTGCTAATACCCTCCGGGCTGTGAAGAACAGTGATTTCGCGGCATAAGTTTCACGATAGCATGTCCAAAAGGAATTTGGACTAAAGTGGTTGGTTAAGTACGTATTAATAAATAATAAAATAAAATAAAATAAAAAGTCTTTTATTTCCTGCTAAAATACAAAGTAAATAGATATTTAATAATTTGATTTTTCTTCACTTGTGTTTGGCACGAACCCATTAAACATGGTGAAGGCCTCCTCCAAGTCCTTCCATTTGGTTCTATTTTGGGCTACCTGTATCCATCGAGGGCCAGCAATAGTTTTTATATCGTCCTCTCATTTTGATATCGGGCGGCCCTTTTTTCTTTTCCCTTGTGGCCCTTCCCATGCAGTTATTCTTGCAGTACGTATTACCATAGAAAAAATGGTACTGGTCTACGGGATTTAAACGCTGGTCTAATCGCCTCTCTCGATACGAGCACACTGCATGTCCCCTTACCCTCCCCTTATGTTACCCTATAGGGCACGATGAACTCGAAGTGCGTAAATTAGGACATGCTAATATTCGAATGTAATAGGCACGGCAATCAATATGAATGCATCCATACTACGGACGTTTGCTATCAATTTCTAATAGATATTCATTTATTGATTGCTAGTTGCTGTAAACGCGTGAAAATTTCGGGTCACTGAATTAATTTTGTTTTAATGAAACAAAGAAAATTGCTATGACGCCATTGAACCCTCACTTAATATTGATTTGCCTTCAACAAAAATAATGAGTAAAGTAATTTTAATTTAATTAATAATTATATATTATTAAAAGTGGTACTGAAATTTCACTTAATTAATGACTAGCATGATGTAAGAAGAAAAACACTTATCAAAATGTAATCTAATAAAACTTACTCTACAAAGTGAACGTTTAAATCGGGTTAGTACTTTAGCTAGTACTTAAAGTGCCTCATTACAATGGTTAATTAATAGACCTGTCGCTCAAAACCAGGACCGGCGTCACCAATTGAACTCGTGGGTGGACAATTACAGAGTGTGCAAACATTACTGCCCACCTGAATACCTACCGCGGCAGTAAGGCAGTAATTAATGATGCTTGCCGCAAAAACAATGTGCGAACACTTAACGACGACTTGTCTTTTGTGGGGAGAACATGAAGTTTGGTTGGAGTTATATTTCACTAATTAATGAGCCGTTGAATTCATCAACCTCTGTTGGTCAGTTAGGTGAGATACGTTAAAAACTGTTTAAATGTAAGGAGTGGGTGTCATAACGGGGCGATTAAGAAAGTTTATCGGAGGATGGACTGATCGATGCATTAACTCGTGACAGCGCGAGCGATCTAAGCAATCACGGATTCACGGCTACATTTCACTATGGTGTCTATTTCTGCCGTATATGTTAATATTTAAAGAATTGGACAACTATACTGTACAATTTAAATTAGATTAGAATAATCCTGAAAAATATCCTAAAAGAATTTTTTTTTTGTATGCCTCTGTAACTAAAAGTTCACACAGTTAAATTAGTTTAACTAGATTTCATCCGATCCATCGACACTTTTGTTAGACGCTGGTAGCTGTAATACTGGAATCAACCATGGGAATCTTGGTAAATACAATTCGACCTGAAGTCCATAGCATCAGCCCGCTGAGGTTCGCCAGATCTTCTCAGCGGAACACGATTCCGATGCGGTAGTGGATGTATTCGTGAATCAGCGGCCCTCATGCTGTGAGGCTAGTAAATACCACCCTTCCAGGTTGAGCCTGTGCTCGCACGCCTGTCCTCTCGAAGCTGAAAAGGGCTTCGGGCCACCAGCTATCCTTTCCTCCACAAAATTAAACAAAAAAATTGGTCCGACGGTCTACCATTTCGGTTTTCAGCCGTTAGGTGGAATATCTTGTCTTTTACGATTCCGCCAATGCACAATGAATTTGGTATCAACAAGGTGGACCCATGACCTGCTCAAAGTAGTTGGTAGAGACTGGATGAGAAAGGCAAGAGACCGAAGAGAATGGGGTGCATTCGAAGAAACCTACACTCAGCATTGTGTGGACACGGATTGAAGAAGAGAAGAGAGACAATGAATTTACTTATGTGATTGAAAAAAAAAAAGTCTCTTTTAAATAACGAACCATGGTTAACTTATCTAGGCAGCGGCACGATAGCGCTATGTTGAATGTATGTGGGTAGCGATATGATTAATCGACGTACAAAAGCCTTCTAATTACTTGTTTAGATACAATATACCTTCCACAATGGGTATTCATCTTGCTTGTGACCTTACACGTGTAATATGTGTAGTTCTTATATTGTGTCAATAATTAAAATATTCGTTTTCTTGTAAATTAATTTGCGATACGTTTATAAGAATTACGTCATAACTTACTTCCTCATATCTATCATAGCAGTAACTTTCACGTCTAATCTTATGACTTAGTTAATTCCACGCCTCTCCTTAATTTTAATATTGGCGGTAAGAAGTATTCTAAGTTTAAACAGATTAATACCACTATCGTCCTTTTTTATGCGCTGTGTGATTTGATAGACAGCTCATTGTTGTATTCCAATTAATGCCACTGAGGACCCAAACTCCGGTTTGGTATGGATTCGGTAATCTCCCGTATAGGGTGGGTCATGAATGAAATACTAATATTATGATATAGAATTGATATTCGATCGATTAGAAGTACTTTAGAATAGGGCAGCTCGGTAAATAATAGAAAATCAAATACGAATCTACAAATGTTCGAAGTGCATACCTACTCAAACCATCTACAAACAATCTACCTAAATTCAATATATTCAAGAAGCGCTTGCAGTCTTAGGAATGCGTTTGAAGATTATTATGGAAGGTTTTCATTACATCGTTAATTCTAAATAACTTGTTTTCATTCTCCATTACAACAATAAGAACGTAAGAGGCGTGCACGGAATTAAATAGAGCTGCACCTATTGTTTAATGTACCTAAAGTTGATTTAAAATCTTGTACAGATAAAAAATAACATTTTCTTGTATTTGAATCACGCATGAGGAAAAATATGCCAGCCAAGGTCCTATGAAATTTATCATTCAAGTGGCCCGTTGGGTCTGCGTGTGCGCAAGTAAAATAGGCTCAGACATTCGAGGATTTTCTTCCGTAACACACCGAGAGCACACGCACTAATTTAGCACTATTAGTGTTTTGTTGTATTTTGAAGGGAATGTTGACTATGAATGTGGAAGGATATAGAGGAAGAGGTAGACCTAAGAAGAAATTTATGGATTGCGTGAAAGAAGAAATGGATAAGTAGGGAGTGAGCGAAGAAATGGTATATGATAGAAGAGTATGGAAGGAGAAAACATGTTGCGCTGACCCCAGGTGATTGGGAGAAAGGCAGGATAATGACATGAGTGTTTTGTTGTATTATGAAATGTATGTTCCAATGTTTGCTATTGCAAAACAATGACGGTTCAGCCGGTTCTGATGATAAGAGTGAGATATTTTTGGCAGGTCAGATTTTTGACAAGTATTGTTTATGTTAAATATTAAAGATTTCGTATTTTCTTTGCGAGTCGTAAACCACATTTCGTAAAACTCTTTTTTTCTCAAATTTTTATTTTCATTATATAATTTTCGACGTAAGTAATATTTGACAGATACAGATACAATTTTAAACGTAAAAAATATTTATTAAGTTTGTATTTTAAATTTATAAGGTATTATAGTATTGAATACATTGAATTGAATATTATACAGCACATGTATTCAGCAACCAAATTATTTATAAATCGATTACTAAGATGCAAGCACAACTTAAAGTTTTAGAAGGGATAGTGAAAAGAGATTATGTCTCTTTCCCGCAAAGCACGTTTAGTAAGACACACGTGGCATTCCCTCTCTTTATTTAGCGTGAAAATTAAAATGTTTACATCTTAATCTTTCTTCTATCATATATAATCGACTTTTTATCAGGACTTTATATGTAGTGTACTAAACTTTATATGTAGCTAAGATGGATACCTATTGAATACCTCATTTCGATATTACAAATTCAGTGTTTTCAATATTAAAAGACATTTGTAACTACAGCTGTAATAATGTAGATCTGTTCTATATATATCCAACCGAGATTATTACTGATCGTGAATTAGGATAACGATTATAACTGTCACAACTAAAATAAAATATTTCTCTTAGTACAACACGGACCTCACGCGGAAGGCTTGTCGACACGTCGCGTCGCCTACCGAAAAATTACTATCGTTAGGTTTGCGTCGTGAATTTTTAGAGCTTCTTCCTTGTTCCTCGTAATGGACTTTCTCAAGGTCACCGAGCCGATTTTTTTTCTTCCTACTTACGCTGATAGCCTTGAGAGGCTATTTTTTATTAATTTTTTTATTGCACTTGTAGGCAGACGAGCATACGGCCCACCTGATGGTGAGTGGTTACCGTCGCCCGTGGACTTCAGCAATGCCAGGGGCAGAGCCAAGCCACTGCCTACAAATTATTTCATATAATATTTCAGCGTAACTTTAACTAGTAGGTGAGCTCACGGAGCCCAAACCGGAGTGTTGCTAACACTGGCCCTAGCAAGAGCAGTGCTTCGCTGAATCTACCACCGGATCGGAATCACGACCCACTGGGAAGATCCGGCGAGGAACTCAGTGGGTTGTGTCCATGGGTCCGCCACCAGAGTAACATCTAAATCGCCATCTACTGCTGAGAAAATTTTATACTTCATTTTAATCAAGGACACGTCTAATAAAAAAATCAAACTTTGATATCAGATAGAAAGTTTCTGACACAAAAAAATCTCAAATATTAATATTCTTATCTCGTTTGACTCCATTTGCAAATTGCGACCACATCAAGATATTTCATATCTTCCTTATTTCTCATAAAGATGTACTCACGGTCATTAAGATAGCAATTTAGCGTAAAGGAGCATATACAACATATTATTATAACAACTGTACCAGAAATAATTTTATGTGACAGGTAAGGACATAATTAATAAGACCACTGTGAACAAAAAGCGCAACAAATATGGCCTCCTTTTTGTATTTTTTATTCGGATAAACGTATTGAATGTGCCAAAGAAAAATACGAGAAATACATAATATACACAGAATAGTCCACAGAATCGTTCCGGGAATCATATTCGTGCTATCTTAAGACCCCCGATAATTAAAAAAAAACTATCCTATACAAGAATTCAAGTGTGGAGCTACTAACTAAGTAGTATTTTCGTTTCTTTGAAAATTGTGCCTGAGTTTAGTGGTAATGGAAATGTTACACCAATCCTTCCAATATTTTTAGCCACATAAAGTCCGCATTCGATTTTCAGGTCGGCTCTAAGTACAGGACGGAAAGGCTTTTGATAATTGAAAATTCTGACTCATATTTCTAAAATTATCAATAACTAAAATTGGCATTAAAAAATGAAGAATCACAAGTATTTTGTTTTGGAAGAAAAACAGTGATTTCGGCCACATTTTTCTTTAAAAATCATGTCGTTCCTAAACGAAAGATGGACAAGCCAACGAAAGAGTTAACGTATTATGAGTTCTGTCTCATTACCACAAACCATTCATGTTGACATGAAATTACTAAAGATTTTTATCAATGTCTCGGCAAAGCAGACCCGACAAGTCGGCACAACCTCGGAAATGATCTACACTTGATTTACGTTGAAGCGATGCTATCACACGACAGACGACAGTTGGCGAACGTGAATTGCCATAAGGAACTAAGATCAATGGCTTACGTTTCCGTAAATCACGTTGACAGTACACAGCATATCGCGACAGTAATGGTCACTTAATGAACAATTGTGTTTTTTTATTGCTTAGATGGGTGGACGAGCTCACAGCCCACCTGATGTTAATTGGTCACTGCAGGCCATAGACATCTATAGCGTAAATGTGCCACCCACCTTGAGATATAAGTTCTAAGGTCTCAGTATACATAGTTACAACGGCTGCCCCACCCTTCAAACCGAAACGCATTGCTGCTTCACGGCATAAATAGGCGGGGTGGTGTTATCTACCCGTGCGGACTCACAAGAGGTTTTTGTCAAGAATTTATTAAATTTGTTAATTATGTGAAAAAGATTTTCCCGCTGGAATTACAGATTAGGGACACTTATCTAAAACTAGTTTTCACTAATGATCGAAATTCGACCATAATCACTGATACCAAAGAACTAGATTCTATATTTTCTTATAATTCTTTTGTTTTCTGTTTAAAATAAAAACTTATAAAGTGGTGAAAATTGTTTGCTAAGCTATTTTACATAAAAAAAAAACTTCCTGTTTTAGACATTTAAGACAACATTTAAGACATTCGATTCGAACAAAAATATACTATATATTATTATATCGTACGAGTATATTATTATCGTGCGCTTGAAATATTTCCAATGCAAAACATTTTAGTATATATTAAGTTTTGTGATGCTGATGATGTGTCAGAGTGATTAATCCAGTGTGAACGGGTAATGCGTCTATGAATAATGATAGTCTAATGATCTGCGCTTCGATGATAAAGGTTTTCTTGGAATTGCAAGAATAATTCGCGATCATTGCGCTATGAATCACAATAATTTTGTTTAGTTTACAACAACAATACGAAACGTGCCAACGTTTTTCTTGCAAATGTAAATAAATCTTTGACGTAATATTATTTCGTGGCCATATCATTATTTATTAAAAGTGAAAAAAAAAGAAAAACACTAATACTTTCTGTATTAAGCAATGATTCTGTCTGATTATTTGTATTATTTATCTAAAAGGTATTATAATTTCGAGAAAATTAAATAATGGACGGTGTTGAGCATTTTGATATTGACTGAACGAGCTCACGGCCCACGTGTCTTCGGTGGCTACCTGAGTAACATCTGTATGCTTAGTTCCAGTTTTTTAACGTTCTCGATAGCGTAAAAGTTAACTCAAATTTGTATGGAGTTGGAATATGACCCCAGTAAGAACTTTTATCTTTACCAGGAAAAATAAATGTAACATTAACTTAACATGACTACGCACAGACCACAGCCACCACACTCCGGCGATTTTAGATCCTGTCTTAAAAATAGTCGCATCTAGAATACATTAGAACCGATTGCCATTTAAATTGATCAATACAAATGGCTTATATCAATGACATCCGATTAAATCGCAATTACTGACGGTAATAATTTAGAAAACAAGGTTAAGAATTGAATATCGGAAACTAGTGTGAATTGTACGAAGTCTGTCATACTTTATGACTGATATAAAACATTTCGGAGGCACGTAGACGCCGTCACACTTACTAACCAGCATTCTTGAAGTTTTGGTATGAAGGGTTGGGCAGCCGTTGTAACTATACTTGAGACCTTAGAACTTATGTCTCAAGGTGGGTGGCGCATTTACATTGTAGATGTCTATGGGCTTCGGTAGCCGCTTAACGCCAAATGGGCTGTGAGCTCGTCCACCCATCTAAGCAATAAAAAATATATATATATAGCTACAACCAATCTACTTTTGTAAACACAACATAATCAATGAACTCGTCACTGGTACTTTGTGTTCGCCTACTGCCAACTTATGAAATACTATGGATAACAAAATTTGCATTCAATTGAATTGGTCGCAAATTAAACATTACGGCCATGTTCAAACATAACAAAATAATTCCGTTACGTAAGCATTCAGGAATTTGATGAAAGGTTTTCCTTTTGTATTCGATTTATTTTATTTTATAATTTATTGCTTAGATGGATGGGCGAGCTCACAGCACACATGGTGTTAAGTGGTCACATAGACATACTACTACAACGTAAGACTACAACGTAAATGCGCCATCCACCTTGAGATATAAGTTCGAAGGTTTCAAGTATAGTTACTACGGCTGCCCCACCCTTCAAACCGAAACGCATTACTACTTCACGGCAGAAATAGGCAGGGTGGTGGTACCTACTCGTGCGGACTCACAAGAGGTCCTACCACCATTTAAAGAAATAGCGGTAGTGCTGTTAGGCGATTTTTAAATCAAATAATCAGACGCATTAGGGACCGACATTCGATTGTCGTACTAAAGCAGTGGACAAATAATATCAAAGAGAATACGCGTACATGACAATAGAGAAATGTTAATAAATTTTGATACTATCGGGAGGCTATAGATGTTTCTTTTGTATGTTTATTGTAATCTGAATTATTTACAATGAACATAAAGCCATAGGTGAGTTATTCAATCCACAGTAGATTTACAGCTTCGTAAAATAACCTCGTTCGAAAACCATTTTAGCTGCTACTGATCGGAGAACAGTTCAAGGGTTTTTATGTAATGTGCTTCGGAAATCTGGTTTTAAGCGGACACGTCCACATTCTTGACAGGACTGATTTGACATTTTCAAACACAATAACAACAAATATTATTAATAGTCGCACAGAGAGCATAATTAACAACAGCGCGCATTTTTTTTTTTTTTTTTTTTTTTTTTTATTGCCCTTGTAGGCAGACGAGCATACGGCCCACCTGATGGTGAGTGGTTACCGTCGCCCATGGACTTCAGCAATGCCAGGGGCAGAGCCAAGCCGCTGCCTACCGCTTAATACTCTCCACAAGCCTCGTTTGAAGAAGGACATGTCATAGCGCTCGGGAAACACCGTGGAGGGGAGCTCATTCCATAGCCGGATGGTACGTGGCAAAAAAGACCTCTGGAAACGCACTGTGGATGACCGCAGTGGCTCCAGGTAGTATGGATGAACTCTACTCCGGTGGCGGGCGGTGCGATGGTAAAAACGAGATGCCGGTATCATCTCGAACAATTCCTCAGAGCACTCCCCATGGAACATACGGTACAAAATACAGAGGGAACCGAAGTCCCTCCGCAGACCCAGAGGTTCCAAACGATCCGTGAGACCGGGATTATCGACAATCCGAACGGCCCTCCTCTGTATGGAGTCAAATGGAAGAAGCTGGTATTTGGGAGCCCCGGCCCAGAGATGGGAGCAGTACTCCACGCGAGGCCGGACTTGTGCTTTATAAAGCAAAAGCCTTTGTCCAGGCGTGAAGTACCGCTTCGCTCTGTTGAGGACTCCCAGCATTTTGGACGCCAACTTGGCTTTGCCTTCCAAATGACTCCGAAACTGGACATCGCTCGAAATGTCGACCCCAAGTATCCCAATACTCTCGGAAGGTTGCAGGGATACTCCTTGGAATTGCGGCGCCATGACAAAGGGGTCCTTCTTCGCAGTGAACGCGCAAACTTGTGTCTTTAACGGGTTGAATTGAACCAAGTTCAATTCACCCCATTTGGAGACTCGCCCCAGAGAGTTCTCCACTTCAGACACAAGTTTTGATCGTCTCTCTTGCACCACGCTCCGAGAGAGACTCTGATGGCCGATATATCGCGCATCCCCCGTGCTGTCATCCGCATAGCAATGCATGCCATCAATAGACAGCATGTCATTAATATACAGGATGAAAAGCGTGGGGGAGAGCACCGAACCTTGTGGAACGCCAGCGTTAATGGTCATGGTATCAGAACAGTCACCGTCTACAACGACCGTGATGCTCCGCCCATCCAAAAAGCTAGCGATCCACTTGCAGAGACCCTCGGGGATTCCGTAAGATGGTAGCTTCGACAGAAGTGCCCTATGCCAGACCCTGTCGAAGGCCTTCGCAATATCAAGGCTCACAGCAAGAGCCTCGCCCTTGCTCTCCAAGGCTTCAGCCCACCTGTGAGTAAGGTATACAAGAAGATCGCCAGCTGAGCGACCGTGACGGAAACCGTACTGTCGGTCACTGATCAGCTGGCGATCCTCCAGATACTTCAGGAGTTGTATATTAATTATTCGCTCCATCACCTTGGAAAGCAAGGAAGTTATCGCGATAGGCCTGTAGCTCGATGGGTCCGACCGGTCACCCTTCTTGGGGATAGGGTGGACGTGGGCAGTCTTCCATGAAGACGGAACCCTGTTAGCGCAATAAGAGAGGCGATACAAACGCGTTAGCGCAGGCGTCAGCTCAGGGGCGCACGTTTTCAGAACCACTGCAGGGATGCCGTCTGGCCCGCTCGACTTATGGACGTCCAGGAGTCGGAGTTCCCGCCTGACTGCACACTGTGTAAAGCAGATCTCCGGCAGGGAACTATCACACCGGAGGATGTTCGGTGGTGTGGCACCCCCGTCGTCCACAGTCGAGTTCGAGGCGAAGAGTTTGACCAGAAGGTCAGCCTTCTCTTTCGCACTATGGGCCAGACTGTCATCGGACTTGCGTAGTGGTGGGAGACTAGACCTGCAAAAGTTACCTTCTGCAGCTTTGGCGAGCGACCAAAAAGCACGGCTCCCAGAGGGATAGCTCTTCAGTCGCTCGCCAATTCTAGCAACGTGCTCCGATTTCGCCCTGGCAATAACCTTCTTGTAGGACCTGGAAGCGGCGTTATATTTCCGCCTTTCCTCTGAGATGTTAGGATCCCGACGTCTCCTAGCATCATCCCATGCAACGTATGCGGACCGCTTGAGGTGTGCAGCATCCCTGCTGGCATTGTTATACCAGGGTCTGCTGCGACCCCCAACGGGCACTTCAGAGGAGGGAATAAACAATTCCATCCCCTGGAGCACCACGTCTTTAAGACGGTCCGCACAGACGTCAGGATCAGCAGAGGAAAAGCAGAACCGCCCCCATGGGTAGGATGCGTAAAACTCACGCAATCCATCCCAATCTGCTGACAAATACTGCCAAACTCTTCGATACCTGGTCGTCGTTCGACGACTAGGACGAGAGAGTGGTGTGGCAGCACGGATAAGGCAGTGATCAGACGATCCAAGTGGAGCGTCGACCACCACACTGTATCCGGCTGGATCGGTGGTCAGCAGAAGGTCCAACAGAGAAGGCTCGTGCCCCTCAATATCTGGGACACGGGTGGGCTGTGTCACCAGCTGGGAGAGGCCGTAGGCCAAGGCGAAATCGTAGGCAGTCCGACCCGGGAGGTCAGTGGTTCTGGACCCCAACCACTCTTGGTGATGAGCGTTAAAGTCTCCAAGAACCACCACCTCCGCAGATGGGTACTGCTCAAGCACGCGGTTAGTCCCAACGCGCATGCGTTCAGATTTGATGGGTTTTTTTTGAAAGGAGGAAATCGCCCGGACTTCCGCCCTCTTTCGCCCTCCACTGGGAATGCAGGGCAGGGCATGTCGAAGCGAACCGACTAAAACCTCCTGTCGCTCAACAAACAGCATCCAAACCTCACATGAGACAGAACTCATGAAAAGGCAAAGAGGGGAAAGTGAAGCGCTTAGCGTGGAGCACATCTCCCCCATCACCCTCCCCCTCGGGACGTCGGACCGGCGATCGTCGGGGCCACGACCACCAGCCCTCTCGGTCGGCAGATTTGATGGGTGGGATAACCGTTCTACAATATAATCGCCGCATCTCTGTAAGTTCAGTTAACCACGGAAGTTCGTAAGCTCGTTAATTTATTAAGAGCAAAAAAAAAAAACAAAAGGAATCCAATTTATAAAGCCACAGCAAGAAAAAAACAATTCAAGAAAAATTAGATAATTATTTACAACTGTGAATTTAGACATAATTTAACGATGAAATCAATCACGCGTAACATTATTATTGAATTGCATAATTTCTAATTAAATATTACGTACATTAGTTGTAAATAATATTTAACAACGATTAAACAAGCTGCTTTTAAATATTTAGACAATCGCATTTGGATTCAACCACGCTAGACTCTTTTTTGTCTGTACACAAAGAGATCCAAATAATTTCTAAAGAATCAAGAATAAGTGTAACAATGAAATGAAATAACAAACAATGAATAATAAAACGCAAAACTCGGTATGCAAATGATGTTAAAACCTATTAAAGTAATGTAATCATTATTACCCTGTGGTCTAAGTTACAAACGTGCAATCAACTATTATTATATCGAATCAATATAGAATAGGAAATAAGAACGGTATAAAATAGAAAATTTCTTCATTAGACAATAACAAAATTTAATAAGTTTTTTTTTTAATCATTAACCTGATGATTGAAATTACGCTGGGGCTATCTAAAAGACTGAAAGATGGTCTAGAATCATGTCATAATTAAGAGAACTACGAAGATGCATTGCTGTCGTTAAGAAGGTTTCCGACACTGTCTTCTTAAACATAGTTACGGATGAGTTCGATATCTTAATTGCAATGTTGATCCTCTAAGAGACTAGAAGAGAGATGTCTATAAGATTTATAAACATTAGAAGACTAACCTAAAAAGCGTTATTGAAGAATTTCGTAAGAGTGTAAGAGGAAGCGTTTCACGAACGTTTTCAGTACATGGCGCGAGTTTTTTAACGTTCTCGATAGCGTATAAGTTAACTCAAATTTGTATGCAGTTGGAACAGCGGTAGCGGTTAACGAAGGCAAACGATCCAACTCCATACAAATTTGAGTTAACTTTTACGCTATCGAGAACGTTAAAAAACTCGCACAAAACACACAGAAGTAACTGTACGCGCTCGTGCACTCTACTGCTAGTCAGTTATTTCGCAATCTTCTATGACTTAGACCACGAAAACAACCATAAGCCGATGGTTACAAATAGTTGGAGACAAAGCGAGGACCTTGGTACGATTAATTAGATTCAGTGCGTCGGCATGCACGACGCGTGTCCGCACTCTGAGCGAGCGAACACTGCGAAAGACCGTACATTTTCTAATGAGCCTTTTGACGTTAATATACAATGCATGTATGGTATTTCTATGTTATAATATAATGGCATAAAACTGTGACTGAACTGTCTATACAATTAAACCTTTATTACGATTTCAAGGCGTTTCAACTTTTGAGTTATAGCGCGTTTCGTTTCTAGTCAAATCTTAAGCTGATAATAACTTTTTTCGAACAAAGGAGATTAGCGAATCTAAAATTAACAGAATTAAAAAAAGAAGAAACACAAAAAATAATTTGATTTTCTTTTTTTGCGTCGAGGTCTTTTCTACTTAAGAAATGTCTATTTCAATAATGTGTAGCATAAAACATGAAAGGCCAATAATGTTTAGCATAAAACATGAAAGGTTTCAAGTTTTAAGAGCAGCAAGCTTCATTGACTTTTAGAAAAACTGCGAACCAACGATTTGTCCGTACGAGGGGCACGCTATTTACTGCCGGATCGGTATACCCACGGTCTAAGCCTTTGCTAGAAGAGACTTGTACACATAATAGTTTGAATGAAATCTTACATCAATATATTAGTGAAGCAAAAACTTTGTACCCCTTTTTACGAAAATTGCGCGGACGGAGGAGTATGAAATTTTCCACACTTATAGAGAATATAGAGATGCAGTGCATAATGCTAATATATATATTTAAATAATGCATAAAAAAATACATTAAATCAATAAAGAAAACATTACACACACTAACTACCATGTATTTGACCCGCACACGCATACATACTTTATTTGTTTATTGTCAAACTTTGTTATAGCTTATAGTCTGTGGTAAAATTGAGAATAGGTTAATATTGTTTATCTTTAATATTATTTGTCTATAGTGCGAAATCTGTCATTATAGAAGTATTATTAGTCTTTGACAATAGAACCTTATTCAAGCTTATTCAAGCTTATAATTTTAATTAATTATAGTCGAATTTCGACTACTGCTGGACCACTAGTATATGCTTAAGGCCTAAAATGTCTTAAATGACTTTGTCACTATTATAAAAGTAGGTTACAACACTAAAGATGTTGTGGCACATGCATATCCAACTTTGCCGATTCAAAATAATTATGCCGTGACTTTGCCTAAATTAGCTGACAACAAAGGAAGGATTACGTATGCTGGTCGGCGCAACTTCGACAGCCTAATTTAAGACGTACAGTTAGCGCATCGCAAGGCCAACCTTTGTGTTTCTAGACATTAATTGAGTCTAGCATTTGCAAGGGAATAGTAATTAGATGTATTGATGGAGATGTACGTTCACAATTGCAGTTGTTAGATAATCATTTTAACATTCAATTTTGTGGTTTTGAATTAACTAGTGGTCCAGCAGTAGTCGAAATTTGACTATAATTAATTGAAATTATAAGTTTGAACATTATTATGATTCTATTGTCAAATTATATAATCACAGATTTCGCCAAGACTATACTTTAGGCAAATATTAATGAAGACAAACAATATTTAATCTATTCTCAATTTGACCACAGACTATAAGCAATAAGAAAAGTTTGACAATAAACAAAGAGTTTAAGTGTGTGTGTGTGTGTGTGTCAAATACATGGTAGTGTGTGTAATGGTTTTTTTATTGATTTTTTGTATTTTTATGCATAATTTTTAAAAAATATGAGCATTCTTCACTTCTTCTCTATATTCTCTATAAGTGTGGGAAATTTTATACTGCTCCGTCCGCGCAATTTTCGTAAAAAGAGATACAAAGTTTTTGCTTAACGTATTAATATTACAGATTGAATGAACTTTGTACAATTAAATCAGTATTTTTGTCTCAACTGACGATATACATTTTGGAAGCGAGCTTACACCTTTAGTGCGATCAAAATAAAAATTAATTAATTGAGCCATCTAACTTAGTCACTTCGACTTAATGCAAAAATAATAAACATAAAAAATAAAAATAAAACACAGTATCAACCTTACCAACTTATTTAAATTGAGATATTAAGTCCGCCGGCTGATTGAAATAAATACGCGTACATTAAAAATCGTTGGACATTAGAAACGCAAATTGCCAATGAATGAATATAGGTACAACTCATAATTTGTATCATAGCTTATCGTGTTCCGTACAATTACGAAAAATTTATAGTATTAAAAGATTATGTAAAGTATTTTTTAGGAACGTGACGCGGAAATACCGAAAGATCGTACAAGATTGAAAATGCACAATCCTTTTTTGGACCATGAGAACTCTAATCACGTACGATATTGTCTTACTGGATGCAAGATATGCAAAAATGTGCTCTATTTCATAATGTTTAAAGACTAAGTGTAAACTGCATTGAGCCGACCTTGGAGCCTCGGGGTACTGTACATATTAATGATGAATCAAGTATGCGCTCACCGTTCGAGAAGACATAGACAACAAGGTGGAAGAAAGGGCATGGAATGTCAGTAGACTTCAAGGCCAGCCTGTATAATCCGGCTGCTTCATAAACATTATAATTTAACGATGCATCAAGAAAGACTTAAGTATCACAGACATATTTTGATTGTAGATAAAGAACGTATTTACGTGATAGTGTTTTACAAAATAAACATTTTTTTTATTGCTTAGATGCGTGGACGAGCTCACACAGGTGTTAAGTGGTTACTGGAGCCCATAGACATCTTTATTTAATTGCTTATATGAGTGGACGAGCTCACAGCCCACCTGGTATTTTTTTTTTTTTTTTTTTTTTTTTTTTCCCACAGGAGAAAATCGCCGGATCCCCACCCGCGCGGCAGGTGGGGTATGTGGGAGTTGAACCTCACTAAAAACTCCTGCCGCTCACAACCGGCGCCCTACCTCGGACCGGGCCAGAGCCCAGTCGGGGCTGTTGAAACGGCGGGACAGGGTTGACGCAGAGCACATTACATCCATCCCACCGTCCCACGGACGCCGGACCGGTGGCCGCCAGCGAAACGACCACCGGTTCCCTCGTTCAGCGGGCCGAGAGCCCGCTTTGATGGCGCCGCGTTACACCTTCCCCCAGAGCGGTCGGGGGAACGCGGTCTACCATCACCCGGCTTCCTATTGCGGGTGAGCGTGCAGAGCACGCCACCCCTCGTCTGGGTCCCTCCCCGCACAAAACGGGTGGGACCCCTAGCTCTTAGGGGGCCAGGTCACGGATACGACCCCGGTCCCGACCCCCTGCTCGGCGGCGGCGGGTTTCTGCGTAGTGAGGAGAGCTTTCCCTCACTCGCCCCGCCGCCTCCTTCTGCGAGATGGTGCACTCGCAGAAGTCGAGCATAGCCTTCCATGACTCATCGCTGCCAAGCATCGACGCCACGACGCCAGGCAGCGACAAGTCAGGTCCTATCTTTGCGACCAGGACACGGCGCTGCACCTCCCAAGCGGGGCAGACAGCGAGCGTATGCTCCGCCGTGTCCAGGTCGTGTCCACAATGGTGACACCTCGTCGTCGGCTCAGCCCCTATCCGGCGCAGGTACTTCCCGAAGCATCCGTGCCCGGTCAGCACCTGCACCAGACGAAAGGTGAGACGTCCCTCGCCACGATTCACCCAGTCATCAAAGACCGGGTAAATCGCCTCGACGGTCCGTAGCCCCCACGTGGGGTTGGCCAATCGCCTCGACCACGACTCGAGCACGGACCGCCGAGAATGGGCCTTCCGCGCCCGCAGCTCACTCTCGGGGACACGCGCCACGCCCCGAGCACGGAGCTCGCTGCGCCACCGATAGTCGGCAGCGAGCGACTCCGCCTCCAGCTCCCATGGCGGCGTCCCCGCCAAAACACACGCCGCCTCGAAGGAGACGGTGCGATATCCGCGGATGACCCTGATGGCAACGGTGCGCTGCGGCCGGCGCAGGAACCGAGCCATAGTGGCCCGGTTGCGCGGCTCAGCCCACACAGGTGCACCGTACAGGGCCATCGATCGCACCACCCCCGCGTAGAGGCGGCGCACAACCTGATCCGGTCCCCCAATATTCGGGAGCAGCCGGCTCAAAGAACCGGCCGTCCCCATCAATCGGGGGACCAGCTCCGCAAAGTGAGCACGAAAAGCCCACCGGCTGTCCAACACGAGGCCGAGGTACTTCAACTGCACCCCGACCCCTATCCGGACGCCTCCAACCACGATGGCCCACCTGGTGTTAGGTGATTACTGGAGTCCATAGACATCTACGACGTAAATGCGTCATCCACCTTGAGATATAAGCTCTAAGGTCTCAACTATAGTTACAACAGCTGCCCCACCCTTCAAACCGAAACGCATTACTGCTTCACGCCAGAACTAATTGTTTGTTGATTTAATTGATCGATTCATTATTATGTGTACAGCGTTAAGTGCGAAATTTTTTGAACTTATTTATACAAAATATGTAAATAACAAAGACAATTCAGTAGTTTAACGATCGATCTTAAATTTTCTTAATCAATTATTTTTCAATATCCAATTTAAGACTTCGAAATTGATATGTTTAGTAAAAATGTACATAATGTACATAAATAATGTACATAAGTATTTCACTGGCCTAGAGCTTGGCCTTTAATGAACTGCAAACAATCTGATGACCACTACACAATTTAAAATAAGTTATGGTGGTACCTACCCGTGCGGACTCACAAGGGATCCTACCACCAGTAATTACGCAAATTATAATTTTGCGGGTTTGATTTTTATTACACCATGTTATTCCTTCACCGTGGAAATCAATCGTGAACATTTGTTAAACGCGTATTTCATTAGAAAAATCGGTACCCGCCTGCGGGATTCGAACACCGTTGCATCGCTAGATACGATTGCACCGGACATCTTATCCTTTAGGCCACGACGACTTCAAAGTTCAAGTGATGAGACTACAACTCACGATAATCGAAGTGAATACTATTACGAATCATATTTATGCGCTATTAGATCTTGTTCTTCTGTTAGTATATACATATTCTTGATATAACTATAAACCACAATCATCGTTCAGATCGCCAGTACTAGGTTGACGTAAGCAGAAATAATAAAACTTCAAGTCAAACACAACCAAGACATTATTACACCGACTCTTAATAAAACCATTTCAAATATTTATTAATTGCAATATAAATCGTTATCCTTTCCTAATCCATAAACAACAGGAAAACTAGAAATAAACTCGTTTTAATATAGATAAAAATATACTTGCAACATTTTATGCTAATTGCCGAGCGGATGGTACTGTGCTTGCTGAATGTACTTACTCCAAGCTTGTCAAGTAGATAAATAACTAAGCAATTAGTGATAGAATGAGTTTATAAGCCTTTATGGAAAGACAAGAAAACGATCTATTTGGCGTTAATCGGCTATGGGAGCCTAGTCTTAGATGCTTCAAAATAATGTTAGAGTTTATTATATATTTTTTATTACCGTATAGGCAGAACGAGCATACGACCCACCTAATGGTGAGTGGTTACCGTCGCTCATGAACGCCAGCAATGCCAGGGGCAGAGCCAAGCCGCTGCCTACCGTTTAATACTCTCCACGAGCCTCATTTGAAGAAGGACACGTCATAGAGCTCGTGAAACACCGTAGAGGGGAGCTCATTCCAAAGCCGAATGGTACGTGGCAAAAAATATATCTGGAAACGCACTGTGGATGAACGCAGTGGCTCCAGGTAATATGGATGAGCTTTACTCCGGTGGCGGGTGGTGCGATGGTAAAAACGAGACCCATTCCGATAGAGGCACCCGTCACGTGCGGACGTGCTCATCGTCCACTCGATCGCCCGGTCTTTGTTCGCCCGGCTTTTGTTAGCCCGGCCATTGTTCGCGCGGCCTGTGTTTGTGGTACATCTGCCGACTAAGTGCTCTTTCTGGAAGTTTTTATTTGTTTTGTTTCCTTTTGTTGTTTCTGTGTTCGTGGTACATCTGCCGACAAAGTGGTTTCCTGCAAGTATTTATTTGTTTTGTTTCTTTTCGTAATTTCTGTTTTGTTGTGCTTTTTCTTTGTCCTGTAGTAATCGCGCCGCATTGCCACCTGTGTTCAATAGAACCGCTCAGGTCCGAGAAGTTGGGGCCTCGCCGCAAGGCGAGTGTTTTCAAGACCCGGGGCCGCCCCACCTGGGTACTCAGCGATCATGGACGCTGTATTCGCGGAATTCCTCCGACTTCGCCACCCACAGCTGGCCTCGGAGTTTTTGGCCTTCAAGGCCAATCACACTGCGAGCCCTCTCGAGGACTCCGCCGCGCTCGCTGCTCCTGCGTCGCCTGTACCTGCGTGCAGAGCTTCTGCATTGAGCACCGCAGCCTCTGTCGTGCCTGCCGCTGTGTCGCCTATACTGGCGAGAAAAGCTGCTGCGTCGTCCGCCGTGACCATCGTTTCAGCTGAGCGATCATCCGCGGCCTCCGTCGCGCCCTCTAAAACACCTACACTTGCTCGTAGGTCGCCTGCACCCGCCTCCTCGTGCTCCGACTCGGACATGGAGGTCGACCTCGCCCCCGCCTCATCGACGGATGGATTCACCCTGGTACAGAAGGGTAAGAAGCGTGCCGCGGAGTCTCGAGCTCCCGCGGCCGCTAAAATTAGCAAAGCCGTGAACGCGTCGCGCCCCCGCCCTCAGACTCCCGTTGCGCCCCCAGCCCGTGCCACTCCGTCGCCGCGTCCGGTGGCACAAAATAAAACCCAGACCCCTCCCCCGGTTATCCTTCAGGAGAAAGCAGCTTGGGATCGAGTTTGCCTGGCCCTTAAGGCCAAAAATATAAATTTCACGAATGCCCGCAACCTCGCGAACGGCATTCAAATTAAGGTTCAAACACCCGACGACCATAGGGCCCTCTCTTCTTACCTCCGTAAGGAGCGTATAAGTTTCCATACGTATACGCTCCAGGAGGAGCGCGAACTCCGCGTTGTAATACGCGGAATCCCTAAAGAGTTAGATGTAGAGCTCGTAAAAGCCGACCTGTTAGAACAAGGCCTACCAGTGAATTCTGTGCACCGTATGCACACCGGTCGCGGTAGGGAGCCATATAATATGGTTCTAGTCGCTCTCCAGCCTACCCCCGAGGGTAAGAAAATCTTTAACACACAGACCGTCTGTAGGCTCTCTGGTATCGCTGTCGAAGCCCCCCATAAAAAAGGCACTCCTAGCCAGTGCCATAACTGTCAATTGTACGGGCACTCTTCCCGTAACTGTCACGCGCGCCCCCGGTGTGTTAAGTGTTTGGGCGATCACGCCACGGCCCTCTGCGCTCGCGACCAAAAAACCGCGACGGAACCGCCTAGCTGCGTCCTGTGTCGAACACAGGGTCACCCCGCGAATTACCGTGGTTGCCCCCGAGCCCCTAAAATAAATCGCCGCGTCGCCCGCCAAAACCGCCTCCGAGCTTCCGGCCCAGACATCAAAGCCTCGGCACCCTCTGCGTCGCAGGCTAAGCCAGCGTTCGTTCCGGCGGCGGTGCCCAGTGTCTCGGCCTGGGCAAAACCGCTGCCGTACACGAACACGGCTACAACTCCCTCCTCCGCGATTCGTCCCGCCCCCGCGACTCGTCCCTCTCCCGCGACTTGCCCTCCGACCGCGTCCGACAATCGCGCTTTAGCGATCGACTTCTTTCAGTCGATCAACTTTGAGCGCGTTAACGCTTTGGGCGACGCCATTCGCGCTGCCTCCACTGCACAACACTTTATCGCCGTTGTGCAGGAATACGCCGACGTATACGCGTCATTAAATACGTACGTCCTCCCCTCACTCCGCCGGTAATCAATGGCGTATATAAGTAGAATAAAGCCCCTATCCGTAACGATAGGATTTTTTAACGCTTACGGTCTCGCAAATCAACGTGATCAGGTTTCTGACTTTTTGCGTGACCACCAAATTGATATCTTTTTAGTGCAGGAGACCCTACTTAAGCCCGCGCGCCGTGACCCTAAAATCGCGAACTATAACATGGTCAGGAACGACAGGCTCTCTGCCCGTGGTGGTGGTACCGTCATTTACTATAGAAGAGCCCTGCATTGCGTCCCGCTCGATCCTCCCGCGCTCGCTAATATCGAAGCATCAGTGTGCCGAATCTCACTGACGGGACACGCGCCGATCGTTATCGCGTCCGTTTATCTTCCACCGGATAAGATCGTTCTAAGCAGTGATATCGAGGCGCTGCTCGGTATGGGGAGCTCTGTCATTCTGGCGGGCGACCTAAATTGTAAACACATCAGGTGGAACTCACACACCACAACCCCGAATGGCAGGCGGCTTGACGCGTTAGTCGATGATCTCGCCTTCGATATCGTCGCTCCGCTAACCCCGACTCACTACCCGCTAAATATCGCGCATCGCCCGGATATACTCGACATAGCGTTATTAAAAAACGTAACTCTGCGCTTACACTCGATCGAAGTAGTTTCAGAGTTAGATTCAGACCACCGTCCCGTCGTTATGAAGCTCGGTCGCGCTCCCGATTCCGTTCCCGTCACGAGGACTGTGGTGGATTGGCACACGCTGGGCATCAGCCTGGCTGAATCTGATCCACCATCGCTCCCGTTTAACCCGGACTCTATCCCGTCTCCTCAGGATACCGCTGAAGCCATAGACATCTTAACGTCACACATCACCTCGACATTAGATAGGTCATCGAAACAAGTTGTAGCGGAGGACTTCCTTCACCGCTTCAAATTGTCCGACGATATTAGGGAACTCCTTAGAGCTAAGAACGCCTCGATACGCGCCTACGACAGGTATCCTACCGCGGAAAATCGTATTCGAATGCGTGCCCTACAACGCGACGTAAAGTCTCGCATCGCCGAAGTCCGAGATGCCAGATGGTCTGATTTCTTAGAAGGACTCGCGCCCTCCCAAAGGTCTTACTACCGCTTAGCTCGTACTCTCAAATCGGATACGGTAGTAACTATGCCCCCCCTCGTAGGCCCCTCAGGCCGACTCGCGGCGTTCGATGATGACGAAAAAGCAGAGCTGCTGGCCGATACATTGCAAACCCAGTGCACGCCCAGCACTCAATCCGTGGACCCTGTTCATGTAGAATTAGTAGACAGTGAGGTAGAACGCAGAGCCTCCTTGCCACCCTCTGATGCGTTACCACCCGTCACCCCGATGGAAGTTAAAGACTTGATCAAAGACCTACGTCCTCGCAAGGCTCCCGGTTCCGACGGTATATCCAACCGCGTTATTAAACTTCTACCCGTCCAACTCATCGTGATGTTGGCATCTATTTTCAATGCCGCTATGGCGAACTGTATCTTTCCCGCGGTGTGGAAAGAAGCGGACGTTATCGGCATACATAAACCCGGTAAACCAAAAAATCATCCGACGAGCTACCGCCCGATTAGCCTCCTCATGTCTCTAGGCAAACTGTATGAGCGTCTGCTCTACAAACGCCTCAGAGACTTCGTCTCATCCAAGGGCATTCTTATCGATGAGCAATTCGGATTCCGTACAAATCACTCATGCGTTCAACAGGTGCACCGCCTCACGGAGCACATTCTTGTGGGGCTTAATCGACCAAAACCGTTATACACGGGAGCTCTCTTCTTCGACGTCGCAAAAGCGTTCGACAAAGTCTGGCACAATGGTTTGATTTTCAAACTATTCAACATGGGCGTGCCGGATAGTCTCGTGCTCATCATACGGGACTTCTTGTCGAACCGCTCTTTTCGATATCGAGTCGAGGGAACCCGCTCCTCCCCACGACCTCTCACAGCTGGAGTCCCGCAAGGCTCTGTCCTCTCACCCCTCCTATTTAGCTTATTCGTCAACGATATTCCCCGGTCGCCGCCGACCCATTTAGCTTTATTCGCCGACGACACGACTGTTTACTATTCTAGTAGAAATAAGTCCCTAATCGCGAAGAAGCTTCAGAGCGCAGCCCTAGCCCTAGGACAGTGGTTCCGAAAATGGCGCATAGACATCAACCCAGCGAAAAGTACTGCGGTGCTATTTCAGAGGGGAAGCTCCACACGGATTTCCTCCCGGATTAGGAGGAGGAATCTCACACCCCCGATTACTCTCTTTAGACAACCCATACCCTGGGCCAGGAAGGTCAAGTACCTGGGCGTTACCCTGGATGCATCGATGACATTCCGCCCGCATATAAAATCAGTCCGTGACCGTGCCGCGTTTATTCTCGGTAGACTCTGCCCCATGATCTGTAAGCGGAGTAAAATGTCCCTTCGGAACAAGGTGACACTTTACAAAACTTGCATAAGGCCCGTCATGACTTACGCGAGTGTGGTGTTCGCTCACGCGGCCCGCACACACATAGACACCCTCCAATCCCTACAATCCCGCTTTTGCAGGTTAGCTGTCGGGGCTCCGTGGTTCGTGAGGAACGTTGACCTACACGACGACCTGGGCCTCGAATCAATTCGGAAATACATGAAGTCAGCGTCGGAACGATACTTCGATAAGGCTATGCGTCATGATAATCGCCTTATCGTTGCCGCCGCTGACTACTCCCCGAATCCTGATCATGCAGGAGCCAGTCACCGTCGACGCCCTAGACACGTCCTTACGGATCCATCAGATCCAATAACCTTTGCATTAGATGCCTTCAGCTCTAATACTAGGGGCAGGCTTAGGGACCCCGGTAACCGTACTCGTCGAACTCGACAAAGAGGTCGACGTGCAACCTAACCCATGCATCAGCCCGCTGAGTTTCTCGCCGGATCTTCTCAGCGGGTCGCGATTCCGATCCGGTAGTAGATTCATTCGCGAAACAATTGCTCTTGAGTTGTTAGGTCTCCTTCGGAGGCGCTCGGGCAGTTGTTAGCAAATCCCACCCCTCTTGGCTGAGCCTTTGCTCGCCCACCTGTCCTGGTGAAACTGGAAAGGCCTTCGGGCCACCAGTAAACTTTCAATCATAAAAAAAAAAAAAAAAAAAAAAAAAAACGAGACGATGGTATCGTCTCAAACAATTATATAAACTGATATTAAGTTTGTTGAAGCATGCAAGCGTGTATATATTTATGTACGTTTTTCGAAATTTGTAAATGTGTCGTAATTTTTCCACGTGCATCTAGAACATTTCAAATCTCTATGATAATTGGCACATGTTCGTAAATGTCGCCATCAACTGAGACAATATCCTTACCTAAATACATTAATTCAGTTTTATCATATCATCAATTCTGAATAATCTGGTCTGTGTTCCCTTATTCGTTCGAGCATCGCGCAAAAATAACTGAAGCGATTTCAAAGACAATTTGTAGATCGCATCTTGTAGGTATCTCTAGCTAGGAGAATGCGAGCCAGGTACCAACATAAAATCAATTTAATTAATCAAAAATCAAAAAACAGAAGCTGAGTGCGATACTGATCCTAAAAATAATAGGTACTGTAATTGTGACAATATGATTTGGTAACGTTGTTTTTCAGCCAAATATAACCAGATTACAAGACCTATAAATTTTTCAATCTAATGACATAATACGTATAATAATGACACATCGCCCAGCCATCTAGGCAACAAATATTGAAGAAAAAAAAACATAAATTTACTTGATAACTTTATGTGATATTTGTGTTATTGTAATGATTATAGAGCTTGCTTTCAAACTATTATTCTCCACTCCCCCCACGCCGATTGCAGCAAACGCATTCTTCACACGATGATAAAAATTTGTAAATGAGTTTCTTTGTTATTAAGAAACTACGGCTTTATCATCGGATCAATTGCATTGACTATATTTACAAATTGTTATACTTACTTCCTTACAAAGCGTAACGGGTTCCATTCCAAAATATTTATCATGCGATCCAATTATTTTACCTACCCAATTGCTGGTGGCTTAAAGGGGTCTTCAAGTTACACGAGGGCGGGAACCGATAGTTTTATTTCTGAGCGGACCTTCTCCAACCAAACATGACAATCCTGTGATCTATTACTGTTCGAACTCTAAAGATTTTATCGCTCCCGATCTGATCGTGCAAAAAAATGTCGAGATATTTTTTTATAAGCCTGAGAGTAAGATACTAATAATTATAAAAACTTACACCGTCAACACAGATAATAATTGTTAACTTCCGTAATTATTTATGCTTCGATTCTAAATCAATTTGCATATTGTAGCGTGCATAAGTCACTTTATATTTACGTTGAAAAGATCAATCAATTTTTATTGACTTCTTTGAATAATTCATTGGAATCCTGATAGAAGCAGTGTTTATTTCAAGGTGTCATGCAGTCTATAATCTTTGCGAGAGATAGATTTTGTCGGCACCATAATGAAGCACGAAGCACCCCATCTCCCATCAGAGTAATAAAAAGCAACTGAGGTACAGCCTAAATTATTACTCTCATTTATAGTTGATTAGACCACCTAAATTTTGCATATGACATTTAATTATGAATATTCTTGTTATACCCCAAACAATTCTCGCTTACATGAACTATCTAATTATATGGCATTTTTATCAAAACACTTTGTATTTTAAAATGAAATATAATAATATATATTTCTACGTTCAGTATAAATATAACTAAACAATTTTCCTTGAAGGCCAAACAGCGTATCGTTATGTGTTAGGAGTAGTGTGCACAGTGTTTTTGGTGGTATTACCAGTATTGAAGTGAACGTTTATTCCTCAAGCTATCGTTTGAACATCTTATAAAGAAAATTCTAGACCATTATGTAATTATTACGAGTAATCCTAATATTGTAGGTGTTGTAAGATCAAGTCTAATTTCCCTGTTGATCAACAATACAAGGTTGTTGCATGTCCATTTTGCATTAGAGATGCTGTTTCTGATGCCTTTTTCCCTTACCTAATCGTTGATAGCCCAAGAGGCTATTCCAGTTACGCACGATTTGGTAGGTAAGGTCACGGTGCTAAAACTGGGAGGACTTGCTAACACTAGTCTTAGCAAGAGCAAAGTTTTGCTAAATCAACCGCCGAAACGAAAATGCGACCCATTGATATGATCTGACGAGAATCTCTGGGTTACTCTACACGTCAAACTCTTGCTTGGAGCGCCTATCCCGAAAATGGATCAGGCGTTAGGATATGCTTAGAGCGATGGCGGCTTTGTATTGCCCCATCGCCTGTGTCGACAATTTTAATCGTAGCTAAGTGAGCTATCCTGCCAAGCCGCTTTCTCGAAGAAGTTTCTAGACGTTGTCTTCAGATACTTATGTTACGGGTTTAATTCTAAATCATCCTAAAGATCTATTCTGATACCCGAAACACCGAAGAAAATCCGAGCCTAAGGATGTTGCTTGGAGAACGTTTGATTTATCTTTTAAATTTGAAATAAACGAAATTTAATCAAGTAGCGTCACAAAAATTGAATTTTTTTGTACTAAAATTTCTTTCTGAATCACAGTCGTCGCGACAAAATCGCGCGTGAGCACGATCTTTAGAACGATAAGTGCGTTCGCCATGATCCGCGAAGTAAGAGGAAGGTCGGCAGATTTACAACCTTTTGTATTACGACCGCACCGTAACAAAGCAAGGATGATCTCTATGCACATAAAGACGCATGGACATTAGAGCTCTTCTACAATTTGCTGTATTCATCGACTCTTGCGGTAAGAACGTGCAAATAGTTAAGTCACACCATTATAAAATAAGTTAGTGTGTTAAAGTTATGTGTAGAAAATTCTTAAGATTCAAACATTTTGTTATTTTCGAATATTCTCATAGTTATGTTAGATAAAAATAATCTAGTTGATCAACTTTGTAGATGAGCAAACCACATCTCAGTCTTTAAACGGCATGATGTTAAGAACATACTGGTCAGATCCAACTCATTACAACATCATCATGGCCCCTTCAATGTCGCGATTACAAGCCGGTAGTAGATGCATTAACGAAGCAGCTGCCGTTGAGCTATTAAATTTCCTTCGGAGGGCTCGAACTGCTGTTAGCAAATCTCATCCCTCTTCGCTGAGTCCATATTCGCCCACCTGTCCTAGTGAAACTAGAAAGGCCATCAGACCACCAGTAATCCTTTCTTCCTAAAACAAAAAGCTTCAGAATAATTATGAAGTTAATCGTATTTGCTGTATCTCTGATGGTAATGAAATTTAGTGGTCAGTAACTTACGTAACATAATACTTATCGTATCAGGACCAATGTTCCAATCCTAGTCAAAGTCGATATGAAGGTACCCATAATACAGTATAATTTAACAACGGCTAAATTTGTATTCATTTTTAGTACGTAGATACAACGAGCTAATGACTAGCCTGCTGTTAAGTGGTTACAGGATCCCATAAATGTCGTTACCTTAATGCCACCGCCCGCCTTGAGACATGAGGTCGAACACTAAATTTTATTATTTTAAATTTTAATTTGCGTAATTACTGCTGGTAGGACCTCTTGTGAGTCTGCGCGGGTAGGTACAACTACCCCGCCTATTTCTGCTGTGAAGCAGTAATGCGTTTCGGTTTGAAGGGTGGGGCAGCCGTTGTAACTATACTTGAGACCTTAGAACTGATATCTCAAGGTGGGTGGCGCATTTACGTCGTAGATGTCTATGGGCTCCAGTAACCACGTAACAACAGGTGGGCTGTGAATTCGTCCGCCATCGAAGCAATAAAAAATAAAAATAAAAAGTATGGTACTCACATGAGTAAGAGAGTAACTCAGAATACGAACAGCTACCGTCAGTAGTACACATTGCATTTTTTATTAATCTGTACCTAATTAATATTCAATTTAACACTGTATATAAAGCATAATCAAATAAAAACAACAAAGCCACACATGCGTTAAACTATTAATAAGACATTGAAACGAATACATATCTGTAAAACGTTTTTATTAAATAATTTTGTCAACTGAACAATAGACTGTCGCTGACATTGAGCTGTAAATTCTGACGTTAACACATGTACAAACGTCAAATGATAATTGCGATGTAAAATTACATTGAAATAATTATTATCTAAAGCTATTCGGTTTCATTTGAACGCGACTCTCTTCTGATAACTTCCGAACTTGGTTGGTTTTTATTTGCATTTATTGTAACAAAAGTTGTTTAATTGTATTGTTGAGTATGTCGAGTTTTAAAATATGCAAAATTAATTCCCGTGACACATGAAATGTTATTGATAGCAATAAAACAACTCATGAGAATCATCGAACGAATTAAAAATCGATCAGATCACTACTGCATTGAAAGGTTCAATTATCTTACTTCGAGAACTATCAGTGTTTGGTGTATTGTCAGACCGCGTAGATAAAGTTCCACAATCCTGCGTATTTACTGCGAAACAATCAGTGCGTTCTTGTTTTAAGGGTGGGTCACCATCGTCCATTAAGATTAAGACTCCGTGCACATGTCTTAAGACAAGTTGCGACATTAATGTTGTCAGCCAACGCCCGGTGTCTTGTGAACTAATCTGTTCAACTGAAGCAATACCAAATAGACAATGATCAAAACAGACAGTTACAATAACATTATATGTTTTAAAAATTTGTGTATATAAATAAAATCCTTCTCAAAGTTCGTGTTTACGGAATTTAATAATGAATATTAATTATAACTAGTGGTCCCGCAGTAGTCGAGATTCGACTATAATTAATTGAAATTATAAGTTTAAACATTACTACGGTTCTATTGTCAAACACTATTATATTTCGATAATATAATCACAGTATTCACCAAAACTGCACTATAGATCAATAATATTAAAGACAAACAATATCAATCTATTTTGAATTCGACCACAGACTTTAAACAATAACAAAAATTTCCCAATTGACAGTAAACAAAGAGTATATTTTTATGTATGTGTTGTGTCAAATACATGGTAGTGTGTGTAATGTTTTTTTTATTGATTTAAACTATGTTTTATGCATTATTTAAAAATAAATTACCATTGTGCACTCCTTCTCTATATTCTCTTTAAGTGTGGAAAATTTCATACTCCTCCGTCCGCGCAATTTTCGTAAAAGGGGTACAAAGTTTTTGCTTCACGTATTAATATATAGATAATACGAAAAAAAAATTGAATGAATTTGCATTCGTTCTATCTTGCTTTTCGTAACAAAACATTAAAAATCAAACAGACTTCATAGTCAGTGAAACTCACAAAAATAATGAAGCGAACATAACACATTAAATTCTATAGGTACATTTACTGCCTACGCAATTCGGGGTCAAACGATACGTAAAATATATCTTATTCAAGAAAAAAAGACAATGCACGAATCGACCTTGGACTCTAAGTCAAATTCTTCGGAGCCCCCTACTAATGTTTCACTACCAATTTGATAATGTTTCCGTATTGATATTTTTTATACGCATCATTCGACAGAGGTCTTCAAAAAAGAAATATATTTTTTTAATTATATTTCTTTACTTTTTATGGAACCTCTTTTACTAATTTATGCAAACAAATGATAGCTTTAAAATATATTAAAAGCACTGCTAAATTTCTGCTAGCTACTACTAACTACTATATTTCTATTAAATAATATGTAGGAAAATTTTGAACCAAAACATCAATCAACTAACAGCTCATAGATAACACTAAATTAGGACAAAACGGAACGTACAACTGCTTTGCTGCAGAGATAAGTGAAATTACCACGACCTACCCGTAAAGGTTCAAGATATCCTACCACCAGTAACTTGTCAAATAAATTTTAAGTTAATATTACATCAAAGTACCACACTGTTTTCTATTTATCTTCGAGAATGGAAACATCCTATATAGCTGAAAAACAGTGTCATTTTAAAGGCTTCAAATTCATGCCCAAGCTTAGATGTAAATGTTGTAAAGAAAAACTAGTGTAGATAAAGATCGTACTTCGTGAAACAATCATCTATGATACATTGGTAAGGGTGTCGACGAACAAGCCGCGTGGGCGATCGCAAAAACTCTCCTATGACATTGCCACGTCTTATTTCCACAGAGTTCTATATTCAGCACGTGGTTAAGAACTTAGAACCTTGTTGTTCTACGTGATTGCAAATGCCGGCTGGACAATTGCTTCAACCCACACCTCTTGTGTTTTAAGATCGGGTACAGTACTTAAAGCTATGTTATGTTTTAGAATTTTATATTATAGTTTTTTTGTTTTTTTTTTATTGCCCTTAGGCAGACGAGCATACGGCCCACCTGATGGTGAGTGGTTACCGTTGCCCATGGACTTCAGCAATGCCAGGGGCAGAGCCAAGCCGCTGCCTACCGCTTAATACTCTCCACAAGCCTCGTTTGAAGAAGGACATGTTTATCTGTAGATATATTCGTATAGATATATTTGTCATTAATTAACAAGTTAATAAACACTGCGCATGAACAATATAGATTCGTTTTTTTAATATAGTAATAGCCGTGATTACTTCTGAACACGATCGAACGGTCCAGTACTTAATAATTAAGACGACCGGTCTGCTAGAAATAATCCGGGTACGTCTGTACTCGAAATTACCTACGATCCGGTGAGTCAGGAAAACAATATTTTAGGTATTTCTTCGGTATTCGCGAGTCGTAGGCGTATTCAAAACAACTCTTACGATTTAATCTCGCATTGTTTATGTCTTTTTATTATTGAATTGGATTTGATTCCCGTTTGGAATTAGTCCATCCGGGTCTAGTTGTTATTGTGTTTTTCTCATTTATGTTGTTTGGTTTTTTGCTGTACTGTAGTTGTACGTATATGCTTTATTTAATGAATGATTACTGGTGGCTCGGAGGCCTTTCCAGTTTCACCAGGATAGGTGGACGAGCAAAAACTCAGCAAGGAGGGAAGGTTTGCCAGCCAAGCGCCTCCGCAAAAGACCGAACACCTTAAGGACAGCTGCTTAGCGAATTAATCTAACGTATATGTGCAGAATGCTTTTGCATACGCTTTTAGTGGATCTCAAATATTAATCAAAGCGTGGGCGAGGAAATTTCGGCAGGTATTCTCACACAGATACTTCTTAACGATCGGGTCCAGCGCACCGAGTCCGTTCCGGCATTGTCTTGACATTGAGAAATATAAAACGTAGGTTAATTAAATTTGAATGAATATTTTTGAAATTTTTGCAGTGTTTTTTTTTGTTTTGCGAAATTAGCGTTCCGCTTCGTTAAGTCGCGTTTTTTTAATAACCTTTAATATGTAATCAAAGTAAGAATTTTACTTGAATAAATTACTACTGAAAACGGTCTTAACTTACTAATTGCAAATTTGTATCCTAAATCTTACATTTCAATCTTGGACTATATATTATGTGTATTACGATATATTTATTACCATATTTTTATGTGAGTCAGTACTAGCAAACGTACTAGTGGTTTTAACTGAATAATAAATGCATCGAATAGTAGGCCATATTATTATGTACTAAGTATTTGTCTGAGGTCAGCAAGATAAGTTCTATTCTCCAGGATGTGTTCTGCACTATCTTCTTCGCCATGAGAGGACGGACGGATCTGAAAGTAAACAATTGAGTCTCCCAAGTGCAGTGGATCGTATCTATCCATAACAAAGTAAAAGTAATGGTCTTTAAAAGATCAAACATCAGCAAAACTAATAAAAATTTTTGTGGTACAACTCCGCAGCAAAATAACAAAATGTTCTGTTTTGATACAATTTGATGATAATTTCGTCACTTACTCGTATATTCATCAGACGTTATAGTAAGTAGGCAACGGCTTGACTGTTTTCCTGGTTCTGTGTGCTTAGTGCGAGTTTTTTAACGTTCTCGATAGCGTTAAAGTTAACTCAAATTTTTATGGAGTTGGAACGTTTGCCTATGTTTGCCGCTAGGGGTGTTCCTACAACTGCATACAAATTTAAGTTAACTTTTACGCTATCGAGCACGTTAAAAAACTCGCGCTAAGCAAACTCATGACCTCACCGAGCCATGGTGACCACCGCCAGATGGGTCCTATTCTCATTTACGTGCAATGACAATAATTGCTTTTATTTTTAAAAACAGGTACCACATCTGTATATTAATACGTGAAGCAAAAACTTTGTATCCCTTTTTACGAAAATTGCGCGGACGGAGGAGTATGAAATTTTCCACACTTATAGAGAATATAGAGAAGTGCACAATACTAATATTTTTTTTAAATAATGCATAAAAGTTAAATTAAATCAATAAAGAAAACATTACACATACTACATTCCATGTATTTGACGCACACACGCATGCATACTATTTATTGTCAAATTTTTGTTCTTGACGTCTGTGATCAAATTGAGAATAGATTAAATATTGTTTGTCTTTATTAATATTTTTTATAGTGTAGTCTTGGCGAAATTTGTGATTATAGAAGTATAAAATACAATCATAATAGTGTACAAACTTACAATTCCAATAAATTATAGTCGAATTTCGACTACTGCGGGACCTCTAGTTTATTTTGATTTGCTTGTTGGCTGTTCTGGGAGCGATTTAATTTCGAAGACTAGACGATAATTACGTAATATCATAAATAATATTCTAAGCACTGAGTACTTATTACTAGAGTATTTATTGGTTTACACACGTAAATGCTGCCGCCCACCTTCAGATATGAGTTCTAAGAACTCCGTTTTTACAGTACAACGGCTACCCCACCCTTCAAACCGAACGCATTACTGCTTCAGGATAATTACGCAAATTATAATTTTTCACATAAATACATAATATGTACAGTCTACTCTGAAACACTGACTCACGATTTTATGAATACTTTTCTAAGTCTCTTTATAAAAACTAGTGGCCGTCCAGTAGTCGAAATTCGGCTATAATTAATAGAAATTATTAGTTTGAACATTACTTATGATTCTATTGTAAAAGACTATAGTTTTATTATCACAGGCTTCGCCAAGGCTACAATATAGAAAAATAATATTAAAGACAAACAATATTAATCTTTTCTCAATTTGACCACAGCCTTTAAACAATAACAAAAGTTTGACAATAAACAAAAATGCGTGTGTGTGTCAAATACATGGTAGTGTGTGTAATGTTTTTTTTAAATTCATTTAATGTATTTTTTATGCATTATTTTTAAAAAAATTAGCGTGCTTCACTCCTTCTCTATATTCTCTATTAGTGTGGGAAGTTTCATCAATTCCGACGGCGCAATTTTCGTAAAAAGTGGGTACAAAGTTTTTGTTTCACGTATTAATATTACATACAGATAAACGTAAAAGAATACGATACTCACACGAACACTTCATTACACGTAATAACAGTGGAAGTTAATATCTTAACTCATAAAGGTCATTTTTTGCCTCGACAAATGCAATCAGGTAAAATTCATTTAATATCAACTTTGTTTTATATTTGAAGGAAAATTCCTTTTTTATTTGTTTCCGCGTGCTCTTTATCGTGAACAAAAGAAGACCTTGTAAGATTGACAATTCACTGAATTTAATTCGCATTTGTGTTTTCTAGACGTGAGTTTGCAATTTATGAATGTGAAGTAATACTTTTTTGGGTACATAAAATGCAAAAACATTCTCATTATATATGAGGATTGTTCATACGCGTAACTAATTAAATTAATTAGAAATTTTAAATATGAATTTATCTGCGAATTATTAAATGAACGCGGTAGTATCGTAAATTTTATATGAGAATTTAAATTTCAAAGATTAACACAACATTTATCGTACAATTAATGGGTTACATACTTATCTGACACTTATTGTCTGGATAACACTAATATTCTTCCTATATATAAGTATGTAGTAATTGATGTTTAAAACTATTTGCAACGAATGTATTTTTGCACTATGGTGAAAGTTTTATATTATTATAATACAGAAAAACGAATAAAATGTGAGTTTTTTATCTTATTAATCTTTGGAAACCTAAGTGTTTGTGTAATTTTTATAATAAAATGTAAATCATCAAACCGGATGAAATAAAAGAAATACCAAAAGAAGAAGCAGATAAATTTCTCCCTGTGGTACGTTGCAATGGTTATACTAGTGAAGAACTAACCCAGGGAAGGTTGAGGTCAGACAGGCGGCCGGAAAACTCTTGCCAAATACCTATGCAGCATAAGAGAGACATAACCCCGAATCCACACAATGTAGAGTAAGAGCTAGAAGAAGAAGATTGAAACTTATGAAGTTGCCTTTGAAACTTCAGGGAAGGAATAAAAGATACTATCAACGTACGGGAGGTAGACCGAGGATATTTCGTACGAGTTCGTGTGCATGGCGTGCTATTACGAAGCAGTGATTTATTATTGTAGGCGACAACATGTTTAGTTTTCAATGAGCACAGATTGAGAAGAGCTTCATACTGACATTGCGAATCCATTCTGAAGCGAAGGGATGAAGAAAATAATGAACAACAAAATAACCCCCCATTCGAAATATGGGACTTCAGGATACACAGATCTGGAAGGTTGGGTACCGCCTCTCAAATAACTCATTGGACTGTGCCAGGCTAGATTAGATTTTGGTCTAAACCACAGGTAAAAAGAGTGCAATGTGACTATTTACTTTATAATTGTGAATGTTGTGATAAAGATCAACAAAAGAATAAAACAACTCGCGCCATAACATCACAGCTAAACATTTCATCGTGTTTCGGTATTACCTAGTCTACACTCTGCACGCAATGAAAACGAAACTTTAGTTTGTTGTATTACCATTGCTGTTTTAATTCAACATTCAAATGTATTCTGCACATTTAAATACCAATGTATTATGATCAATACGTTTCAGGTTTGGTTAAAATTTTTGGGGGGCCCCAGAATGTCTGGTTTTTTGTTAGTATTGTCATGCACTTCTTTGAATGATACACTCCTAAGCCTGGGACATGATTTCAGATGAATCATTCTGACTTTAAAATAGGTACCTGAGTTTGAATGAGATACATTATATTCTACGGTTGTATAAATTTCGTCCGATTTAAGACATTAGAATACATGCAAATAGGTTTTATGACTGTTTTTAAAGTCTTATGTTTCACATTGTTTTAGTTTTAGGCGTGTGTTATGAAATCGTATAATATGTTCATATATTCTTTTACAAATTTATGCTAGTTTTAAACTAAGGAAAACTGGGCTTTAATGCTTTATTTCGTATTTCAGTGCGTTATCAGTGCGACTATGCGGTGTGTTAACAAGCTTATCTACTATGTACCAATACCAAACTCTGTTTTCAGAAAAGGTACGAGTTAGGTACAAGTAAGGCTGGACTAGAAGTTTTTCTATAAATCGCTGTACACATAATGATTCAATCTTAATAAGTAGATAAAATCATACACAAAGTTTTGTTTACTTGTCCGTCCGCTTATACATGTTAATATTTGATCGCCGTCTAATATTTAATTAAGAACCTTGGCTCCTCTGTGTATTGGTTTCGATTTCCGGTCAGTGTCAATGTCATTTTTAAAGAAATTTGGATAGAAATCTGTAGTTTTTTTTTTGATTTAGGGTTTTTGTACGCTCGCGCACAACATCTGAGAAAGTTTTTTGATAGAGTTTTAGGGTATAGTTATGGGTTTGGTTTTCGGGTATGTGGTTTCTATCTGGGTGGCTATTTATGAATAAGTATGGGAATGCAGTACCTACCCATTTCCTCTAGCTACTATTTCTACGTCTTTACTTTCCATGAATCTCCTCACCTGATATCGACTTTTAATAACCTTATCATCTAGAATCTTCTTTTTGGCCGCTCGACCATATTTTTCTGCTCGAACGAAACAAAACGTGTCTTCACCGGACAGTCCTCTTCTGCCTTTTCCAGGTGGTTTTCCAGGTGTCGAAGCCAGTACAATAAAGAGACTTTTATTATCCCGATTATATTCAGCTCTGATAAATGTTCCACAATCCCTATTTATTCTCTGTCTTCAACTTACATTATCCTCCCTTACGGGTTCTATCTAGTTTTAGGTTCTATTCCGACAGATTTTATGGTACACCGGTAAGCATTGCACTGCAGTTAAGATTTGCAAATCGGATTAAAAATAAAGTGACATTACAAGAACCGAAGTTTGATTTATGTTAGCGTTAGTATTTGGTATATTATAAAAAAGAAATTAAGAACGAATACGAATGTAAGAAGATTGACGAAAACGACAATATGAAGCCTGCGGAGGACGTCTGACTCCCAACACCCATTGGAAGTCAGCCCACACTAATCAAATCATTCCACATCATCATCATTTACAAACATCCATTATTCATTCATCATTCATCCAATTATATTTAAGTACATATTCTGTAAAATACCACCCCTGTCCTGTTGGGCAGGAAGCTAAAGCCAGAGCAAAAGGCGTTTACCCTAAAGCCCGATTCGCGCCCCCTCTTACGGGGGCAGGCAGCAGGCATCCAAGACATTTGGAAATTATGTACAAAGATCTAAATGCATTTGGAAAATTACAGTCATTTCGAGACATTAATGTATTGAGTGGTGTATATATATAAGTATATTTATATGGCACAAACGGCCAATGGCAGGTAAATCAAATCTTACCTGTATTTATATTAAGTAAAAATAATTAAGTTGTCTCGCCGAATGAGCAGTCAAGGTCTTTAATCTTGCAAGCGTTAAAACTTCGATAATCGTTACGGAATATATAAACAAAAAGGCCACTAAAAACAATTTAAAGACGCGTTAAGGGTCTCAAATCTATACTAACATTATAAAGCCGAAGAGTTTGTTTGTTTGAACGCGCTAATCTCAGGAACTACTGGTTCGATTTGAAAAATTATTTCAGTGTTAGCCCATTTATTGAGGAAGGCTATAGGCTATATAACATCACGCTAAGATAAGAGCACCAATAAATGATGTTTCAAAATCGGGATTTAAGCAGCTCCTTTGGATTCTATAATTCAAAAATGTTTTTCTTTCTACGTAAATGAAGTGGGGGGTAAAAATTAGCGTTATGCCAAAGTAACTATTCCACGTGGACGGAGTCGCGGGCAAAAGCTAGTGAAAACTAAAACTCGACTAAGGATTTAAAAAGTATACGTAGATTTTCCCAAAAAAAATCAAAAGCTCATTGGTCTTATTCGGTAAATACCAACGCTATGTTGTGGTAACATTTAGTTTGTGATGCTTATAGACTCCGGCAATCACTTAATACCTACCAGCCGGAGTATTACTACAAGAGCCGGTCATCATATAGACCTGTGAGTTTCTCGCCTTTCTCAGTGGGTCGCGTTTCCGATCCGGTGGTAGATTCTGCGAAGCACTGCTCTTGCTAGGGTCAGTGTTAGCAACACTCCGGATTGAGCCCCGTGAGCTCACCTACACACGTTAGGGTGAAACTGAAATAGCCTCTCAAGGCTATCAGCACAGGTAGGAAAAAATATATATAAATAGACCTTAGTCGAATCGTACACACCAGTAAACAAACATCTGAGGAAACCGAAAAAGATACATGAATTTAGTATTTTATAATTACATTTTTTTTTTGTGTATTTGTGCGATCTATCTGATCTTAACTGATTACACGGGGCCTATTGACATCAACAACTTTAATGCCGCCATTCACGTTGAGACATGAGTTTTAAGTCTCAGTTTTATAGAACAACGGCTGCCCCATCCTTCAAAGCAAAACGCATTATGCCTCACGGCAGAATAATGCATCGTGGTTTTACTTAACCAAGGGCTCCCAAGACTATCACAAGTCATTACGCAAATTACAATTTGTACAGGTTTAATTTTATTACACGATGTTATTCCTTCATCATGGAGGTCACTCGTGAACATTTGTCGAGTATGAAATTAATTACAAAAAAAATTGAATTGACAGCGTAATATAAACATGCATTCCTCGATTATACACTATTAAAGCAACTACATTTGTCCGGAATTATTGGTGTTTATTTATTTGTATGCGTTTCTATAATATTATTTGTAGTGTTTAAATATTTGTTTTAGGCCGTATGAAGTATTTAAAAATGAAATAAATGAATAATAATGAAATAAAAATATTAATTAAATACTAATTTCGATTTAAAAAAAATTATACAATCCTATCCTATCTTTTTTAAAGATTTTGATACAGTTCTAATAGCAAAACATATAAGTAACGCGTGGGAAAATAATGTTTTGTTTTATAGTCAGTACTAGCCTACGAGGACCTTGGCTTAATAGCAGAATGGCTCCACGTTTCGTGACGCTACATAAAAAGGAGAGCTAAACTTGAAAGCACTTAAGTCGAATTTGGTTTAAATTATATTTGTCAGTTAGGCCGTTTACTTTTCACGTCTGTTGTCGAAGTTAGAGCCTTGACTGAAGTAGGACGTACGTTACCACATAGGGCTAAGAACAGAAGGCGTGGTGTCGTAACATTTGACATGCAAAACGTCACTGTTGCTAGGCAACGAGGAATATTACTTGAATTTATCGTAGAACGCTTCGCTTCTCATAAACCCAAATCGAAGACATTTATTAATCATTTCATAAAATATACAATTTCCTTGTTTCGCTTTAGAAATGAAATATTGTACAAGGCGATATGCAATCAGTCTACTATTGAAGTCTAAAAGCCACAGTTCCTTTTCGGTTTGGGTGATGTGAGACGCTTAGTCCGACGACCACCTAACTATAGTACGGTTACAATATCTCTGGACTTCGCTGGAATGTGAAGCCCCTCCCCATTTCCCTTTTGCCAGGTCCACAGGTAATGTAACCGGGTTGTACTGGGGCAAAGAGCCAGCACTTGGGACCAAGGCTTTACCCTTAACTTTTCTTAGAACAATCCATTATACATCCGATGAATGTTTCGGGTATATGATAGTAGCACTTAACGTGAGCTCATACTAATTCATACCGCTCTCTTTATTTACCTTAAATCAGTCGTACGTTGCTATTTAAAAGGTAGTACTTAAACATTGACTTAATCTCTCGTAAGTTGAAAAATATAAAATAAAACCGAAACGCAATAGAAATATTACTTTGAAAATAAGCGGCGATTAGGTACTGAACTAAGCATAAATACTTATAATTTAAGTAAATTGTATTGTGAATCAGTACGCGAATATAGTCAATAGACCCCCTACGTCGCTTCGAGATGGGAATTTCCACTCGGTAGCAGATTTCAAATTACATTCATATTGCGTGCTATAAAAAAAGTTTTTTTTTTTAAAACTGCCATTTAAGGAGTCATCGACTATGCAATCCACCCGATTTGAAAACAGAACATTACAACAGACATACACTGCCTCTGGCACAGCTACATTAACAATAAAATAAACCGCACACCAATTATTATTTGAAATTATGTTCACAAACTAGTTCATGTCACTTGTTTGAAAGTAACGCTATGTTCCTAGCACAGTACTTAGTAAATCCTTCGATTACCACCACAGGGCATGTCTCAGACTATAACATGTCATTAAGATTAATGCAAAACGAATAATACATGTCGGTACCTTAATAAAAAAATAATTGCAAGCATTTCGAATTGGAGACAATTGAAACGCTATTAAATTATTTTTATTGCTTAGATGGGTGGACGAGCTCACAGCCCACCTGGTGTTAAGTGGTTACTGGAGCCCATGGACATCTACAACTTATGTGCGCCACCCACCTTGAGATATAAGTTCTAAGATCTCAGTATATAGTTACAACCCCACCCTTCGAACCGAAACGCCTTACTGCTTCACGGCGGAAATAGGCGGGGTGGTGATTGATACCTACCCGTGCGGACTCCCAAGAGGTCCTACCACCATAGTGATAAAACCATTATGATAATAAACACTTAAATTTTTACTTTGATTTTCTATTACGTTCGAATAGTTTTAAATCCATATATTAATAATCATCTCGTTATGCAGAATGTTAGTAGCCTATGAAGTATGCTATAAAAGTCAGTTCGGATTAAAACAGTTTCAGACAATCCACAGTATATAGACTATAGAATAATATAGATGTCATTTATGTGTGTAATTGTGTATGTATATAGTTTGATATTATGTATTAGTGTTTATTTTTGTTATTTTTATTGCTAATTAGATTGTACTCATCTACCCACTAATGTAAAGCTTTCCTTCTTTGAGAACGGTTAGCTGGTAGATAACTCAATTGTTGAGTTAAGCTCGCCATTTTTTTATATCTTATCCCAATTACTGTATTTTATTAACAGTGTTTACAAAAAAAATAAAGAATAAAAATAAAAAAATAGAATTCTGTACACCGCATTAAACCTTGACAGAAAGTAATTTTCGATTCTCGAAACGTACTTCGAGCGATTGTGTAGTTATTTAATTTCTTTTGTTTTAATACAGAATTGGAAACTAATGAACCGATTTGTTCCCTATTCCAGACAATACGCAATTGTATTTTAACTGTGATAATTGAATAAAATATAAATGTCATTCATTTAAAAAATAAAGCGTAAGTTGGAAACGATCCCGAAAACGAAAGCATAGTTGTAAGTTTAGTCACGATAATACTAAAAATCGCGTACTATATATTTTATGTTTTTATATATATTTTTTAACATTTTATATAATGCGAAACGAAGCCAAGTGAAATGTCTGAATTTACTGTCCCATACGAAAAAGAATTTTAATTTCGCCATGTAACAATAATATGTTTTTATGGTAATCAAAATACGCTTCGCTTTACATTACAAATTTAAATAATATAAAAACACGAAGTAAATCACGATTATGGTCATGGTTTAGGCAGGGCATCGAAGACACGACCAAGCCTGCTAGATAAGATTCTCTATCTCTGTCTAACGTCAACGTTAGGAGAAGATAGACCCGAAGTTTCTAGCAATTTCTAAGAACTGGATCTAATATAAACATCATAATTTGGGTGCGACCGAACATTCAGATATAATTAATTTACATACAATTCACAATTAACTTACGAATCATACAAATTTTTATTTTTTTATTTTATTGCTTAGACGAGCTCACAGCCCACCTGGTGTTAAGTGGTTACTGGAGCCCATAGACATCTACAACGTAAATGCGCCACCCACCTTGAGATATAAGTTCTAAGGTCTCATGTTTTAGTTACAACGGCTACCCCACCCTTCAAACCGAAACGCATTACTGTTTCGCAGCAGAAACAGGCAGGGCAGTGGTACCCACCCGCGCGGACTCACAAGAGGTCCTACCACCAGTAACCACTTAACGACGTAATCCGACGGAATTACGACCTATTAGAAAATTCACGATCTATTCGAAAGTAAATAAGTGAAATCAACAAGTAATTTTAATCAAGATATAATAAATGATGGTTATATTTTTAGTAATCATATTTTAAAACTGAAATACTAGTCATCTTTTTCGGTCAAGTACAACCTATCGAGGCAACTAATCAATCAACAGCCTTTAGACATCAGAAATTACCACTGCCTACTTACAGTTAGATCGGAGCTACCTTCCAAACTCTAGCTTTCTGACCCATGATTGCTTACCAAAATTTGTGCTGGGTTATGTCACAAACGAAATACGCCGTACCATGGCCTATTTTGTATCTTGGTCAGAATTTTCATGCCTGCCAGACCAGCTCCTCAAAGAGCTCGATCATATTATTATCTATACTAATATTATAAAGCTGAAGAGTTTGTTTGTTTGAACGCGCTAAGCTCAGTAACTACTGGTCCGATTTGAAAAATTCTTTCAGTGTTAGATAGCCCATTTATCGAGAAAGGCTATATAACATCGCGTTAAGATTAATGCAAGCGGAGCACCAACAAAGAATGTTTCAAAATCGGGATTTTAATCTCTTTTGAGAGCGTCTACTGCATACCCTGCGGAAACGATTAAAGTTTCGCTAAAGTAATGTATGAGAGAATTGTTCCTCTTTAAAAGATCTAAAAAAAAGTCGGCGACAGCATATGTCTAATATTAAAGTTGGCTCACTATAACGTTTTTTATGTTAAACAAATTTGTTCTAAAATAAAGCATTATTTGTGAACTATTCCACGCGGACGAAGTCGCGAGCAAAAGCTAGTATTTAATATTTCCGATTACCTTAGGGAATAGCTTCGTAGTGCCAAGGTATTTTGTACAATATTCTGCCACACAAACGCATTCCAGTAAGACATCAGTTGTTTTCTCAACAAGCGCAGCGCAAATTTCGCACAGAGGAATAATATTTAGATGGTGCTCATAAAAATCTCAACGTGAATGCTGACCTTGATCTTAAGATAAGAATCCCATCCATACATTTAAGTTCAGGAGAATTACGAAACGTACAGATATTAAGAAAATAATAACTGCCATTCCAGAAGGCTAGAATGTATACCTAATAATATAGTTTCCGTTTATTTTAATTAATAACTAAATCCCACAGACATCACAAGCAAATGTCCTTTGCGACACATAATTGAGGTCCCATACGAAGGCTGTACCAACCTTCGAATGTGCGAACTCACAATACTCTCATAATTTCATTATTATATTTGAATGTAAGACTCTTTTTCACATTTATAGTATACTAGCTGTACCCGTCCGCTTCACTGGGCATTTAAAATTAACATTATTATTTCTCACCCCCACAAAGATTCTCATCATTAACACCCCCGCAACTGATGTAAGGAGACCAACACCCATATAAATATTAGCCTATCCAATAAGTACATGTATTTTCTACATGGATACCAAGTTTCAAGTCAATCCGATGCATGGTTCAGTAGTTATAATGGAACATCCGTAAAAACCACTGTAGATTTATATATTAGTATAGATTCGGTGGTGTGCAGACTGAAGCATCACACCGTAGCGGAACTAATCAAGTGGTTCGTGACCTTTATCACGCTAGATATTATTTAACAATGGCATCTGCTCATTTGATGGAGCTCCGTTCACTTTTGCATCGCTTTTTTGGCGTTCTGTGTCCTCGCCCGTATCCGCTTCGTCTTATCTACCAGCGCATAATGTGCTTTGTGAATCAGGGTTTTCGATTTTTTTTATAATTAAATTGTAATCTTAGACTTTCGTTTTATGAATTATTAAATATATCTGTTTTTATTGTGGTAGATAAACAGGCGTACCCTCAACACCAAACATCATCACATCAGTGCCGCTGCCTACTTTGAAACATGAGGTTTAAGGTCAATTATATTTAGTTTGGCCTCTTTGTTGTTGTCAGTTGTCCGGTCCTTTGACACATAGCTCGCGACTACTCCGCTGTGGGAATAATCAGAATAGTGAAACCTATCCGTGCAGGTTCATATAACGTCCTCCCACCAGTAATAAAGCAAATTATCGTTAGAATAAGTGTTAGAAAAATCGGGAGGCAGCGGCTTGGCTCTGCCCCTGGTATTGTTGAAGTCCATAGCCGACGGTAACCACTCATCATCAGGTGGGCCGTATGCTCGTATGCCTACAAGGGCAATTAAAAATTTTTTATCAATTTTGCCGAATGTAGAATTGCAAAAAACTGATCCATTTAATTTTTCGGTAATGGTTTGATATTCAACACTTTACAACTAAATTGTAGCATGATGGTCATGTGAATGAATAAGTAGAATAATCAGTATTAATAACCAGTGTTAGAATAACCAACACTGGTACCCTTCTCTTCCTAGTTATAACGCATCATTGCCCAAAATTCCAATAGTACCATTTCGGCTGCAATCTAAACTTCAAATAAAGCTGATGATAGATAGCAACGAATGGGTCACCGCGAAATTTAGTTTACGCAACGATTTGTACAATTGATACATAATTTAATAAGCAGATGGATGGATTACGACCCGTTTAATCTAAAATAAGATGCTCCATAGCCAAAGATAAGAATGGCATGTTGTGCATATACGATAAATATTGGCATGGTTGGTATCAAGCATATTGTCTCCATGGTCTTATGTTTCTATTTCCCTCAATGTCAGCGAACCCCAAGAGAACAGCTAGACAACTGCCTACGAATAACAATTTGCCAATTTAACTAATAAAAAGACACGACATAACGCTGCGAAACTAGCGAGGAGTTCATTCCAGCGTAAAAGCAGAAACTAGCTCTGAATTATGGATGCATCAATTCTACAGAACGAGAGTTAAAGTATGAATAAACAACTTCATCTTTTTTTTTCTTTCTACCTATGCTGATAGCCTTGAGAGGCTATTTCAGCTTCGCCCTAACGTTTGTAGGTGAGCCCGCGGGGCTCAACCGGAGAGTTGCTAACACTGACCCTAGCAAGAGCAGTGCTTCGCAGAATCTACCACCGGATCGGAAACGCGACCCACTGAGAAGATCCGGCGAGAAACTCAGTGGGCTGTGTCTATGGGTCAGTTCGCTCGTCGAGCCCTTCGTCGCAAGCGACGGTTTCGACGAGGACGGTGACCGGAAACTTCAACGGTAACAGATTCTACGATAGCAAAGAGGAAATTAATGCGATCCTCCCGAAAACTCAGACAATATCGCCAACCACGAAAACTTACCATATAATAACTATTCTATGATACGCACCAGTAATACTTCCAGTTTGCGTGGGCGAAGGTTAGATTATGTATCAGTTGCGGAAAAAACTTGGACTGTACCAGTTATTTATCAATGTACTATCAAAACTATTTTTTATTGCCCTTGTAGGCAGATGAGCATACCCACCTGATGGTGAGTGGTTACCGTCGCCCATGGACTTCAGCAATGCCAGGGGCAGAGCCAAGCCGCTGCCTACCGCAAACTGGCTCTATTATCCTAAATTGTGGCATTCTTTCTAACAACTATTGGGAACACTGAAGTTTACAGGTATTAATTATATTTTAGGTAGAAACCAAATTATAATAACGTGTCCGTGATATGAAATAATGGACTAGCCAGATGAGTGTCTTTAGTCAGTTTTTTTTTTTTTGAAGAATTCTGTCGTTTTTTTGCGTCTCGGTAGAGGTAAATATGTTTTGACTTTCAACGAATATGTTTTATTTGATTTTCGTTTTATTTATGCTTTAACAACTCTTTTGCATATCGACCATGTACAGGTTTCACCATCGTACTTATTCAAATCGGTAATGCTTTATGCTTAATGCTAAACCACCACTATAAAAATATTGAGACTTCGATCATATGTCTCGATAGCTACTTAACACTAAGTGAATCCTTTGCTCATCTGCCCATCTTTTTTTTTTATTGCTTAGTTGTGTGGACGAGCTCACAGCTCACCTGGTGTTAAGTGGTTACTGGACCCCATGGACATCTACAACGTAAATGCGCCACCCACCTTGAGATATAAGTTCTAAGGTATAGTTACAACGGTTGCCCCACCCTTCAAACTGAAACGCATTACTGCTTCACGGCAGAAATAGGCAGGGTGGTGGTACCTACCCGCGCGGACTCACAAGACGTCCTACCATCAAAATCTATAACTAAGAAGCAAAAATCCTTGTAACAGCTGCTAGAAAATTTGTAAATACCTCCAAATTAACGGAATGTTTATCGTAAGAACTTAGTCTGCTTTTAAAGAATATATATCTAACAAAATTTTGCAGCACTAACGTAACTATTGTTGTGCAAATTTAACGAGCTCATGAGACACTAATTGAGTCCCACACACAACAATGCGAATAATGCTTGTCTACTTTGAGAATACGTCAGCGTACCTCTAATAAAATATACATCGAAACCAAATCATCATTTTCCTTTTAAATTCAATGCTAGTAATGTAACAAACATGAAGAGAAACTAAAAGGCTTTAAGTAACACATTTACTTTCAAACAAAAAATGTCCTTCAGATAAAAGCACTAAGGAAGCATTAATCTCTAAACAAAACAAAAAAAACCTCTCGACTTTTCGACATTCAAAACGTTCACAGAAATCCTACCTAAAAAATGTACAAAATATTTACCCACAACTAACAATGTTGTGCTAAACTAAAACTATTGTCCGTCAAGTAAAATTATTTATTTATTACTTTAGAAAAAAGTTACGTGACGGACTGACTTATGCGAGAAAGACGCAAAATATAATAAATTTCCTTTACAAAGCAACACAGATACACTCAAATGTTTCAATCGAAACTCCAATTACGACATTAAGGAAATATTATGATTTTGTCTCTGACATGTTAAGTATATTAACTTTTCTGCATGCACTTATGCTAAACACAGCCATACAAAAATTTCTAGGATCTCATCAGTAGCAAAGTTATTTTCATCTCCGAGTAAAGTTTGGTTGATTTCAGCATAAGACCTTTCTCAACAAAAAAAACAGTCGAATTTCGCGTTGACATTGAAAACACATGCGACTCACGGTCTTTCGGGCATGAGTTCATTGTAACTTATTTGCATACGAAAAGATTATAGCAACGCCTTTGACTTTGTCGGTCCGCGCCATGACTTTCGTCTCAACTGGGCAAACAAACCATTTAAATAGGGTTGTCAAAACCGAAACACGTAAGTAATACATACCGTAGAACTTTAGAATCTCATTTTGTAATTCACGTAACATTTTATTTTTCAGTTACACAATAAAAAACAGTAAACATTTCTCTGGGACAAAAATAATTGAGGAATTTCATAGAATATATTTGGGTGTTCTTAACGGCATAAAGAGCGGAACACGGCAGCCCTACTTTAGAACACTACAAAGCAGTTTTTGCTCTAATAAAGTAGCAATAAAATATTTGTTCGGTCGCAGTTTTTTGTCGCATGATACAATTTGTTTTTGTAAAAGATCACAATGGCAGAATTATGTCGTAACCTTTAAACAACAGCGTTGTCTGTACGATTCTCTGAATTCTAATTCGACGGAAAGGGAAACTAGTTTATGACGTAATATTTTCGCTTTCGTCTCCTAAGTTTTACGATTGGGACGATTTGAAAAAAATTAGCTAAAGCATTGTCTTCTCAATCGTTAACAATGTTTTGACTTAAAGTTGATTTGTCACACTCTTATTTTCGTACCTTGATGTTTTTTTTTATCAAAAGTAACAAATAGTATGTAATATTGTTTAATTGTACGAATGTTGCGGACTAATGACTTTTAATTTTTAGAGTTAGGCACCTTAAGAAGCAGTTTAAACATTTCATTCTAATATTTTGAACATTTTGACTTGAGTTTTATTACTTTTAAACTAAGAATCTTGGTGACATTTCGTTTTACTCGTATTTATTATATTACACGCGTGCAATCACGGTTTTCCCTATATATGTATGAGAGAAATAAGTTAGGTAGGTAAACTAGGTGAGGTTCATTGGAAAACAGCAGCCGCAGCTCAAAAAGGTGATTTACAGGTCAAGTCGCTGTATCATCTAAGTGGTAGCCAGACAGACAATTTTTTATTGCTCTCAAGTGAATGGCGCCACAATCACAAATGAACGTGAATAATTTAAAAAAAGTTGTGTGGTGTCGTGGGACACCGTATAGGAACCAAGTCCCTTATTATGAAAATATTAATTTTAAGTTCTATTCGAGGAATAAAGAAAATAACACTGGAGGTTTCGCAACAACCCACGGTCATTCGGTAACGTTTTTTTTTTTTTTTTTTTATGATTGAAAGTTTACTGGTGGCCCGAATGCCTTTCCAGTTTCACCAGGACAGGTGGGCGAGCAAAGGCTCAGCCAAGAGGGGTGGGATTTGCTAACAAGTGCCCGAGCGCCTCCGAAGGAGACCTAACAACTCAAGAGCAATTGTTTCGCGAATGAATCTACTACCGGATCGGAATCGCGACCCGCTGAGAAGATCCGGCGAGAAACTCAGCGGGCTGATGCATGGGTTAGGTTGCACGTCGACCTCTTTGTCGAGTTCGACGAGTACGGTTACCGGGGTCCCTAAGCCTGCCCCTAGTATTAGAGCTGAAGGCATCTAATGCAAAGGTTATTGGATCTGATGGATCCGTAAGGACGTGTCTAGGGCGTCGACGGTGACTGGCTCCTGCATGATCAGGATTCGGGGAGTAGTCAGCGGCGGCAACGATAAGGCGATTATCATGACGCATAGCCTTATCGAAGTATCGTTCCGACGCTGACTTCATGTATTTCCGAATTGATTCGAGGCCCAGGTCGTCGTGTAGGTCAACGTTCCTCACGAACCACGGAGCCCCGACAGCTAACCTGCAAAAGCGGGATTGTAGGGATTGGAGGGTGTCTATGTGTGTGCGGGCCGCGTGAGCGAACACCACACTCGCGTAAGTCATGACGGGCCTTATGCAGGTTTTGTAAAGTGTCACCTTGTTCCGAAGGGACATTTTACTCCGCTTACAGATCATGGGGTAGAGTCTACCGAGAATAAACGCGGCACGGTCACGGACTGATTTTATATGCGGGCGGAATGTCATCGATGCATCCAGGGTAACGCCCAGGTACTTGACCTTCCTGGCCCAGGGTATGGGTTGTCTAAAGAGAGTAATCGGGGGTGTGAGATTCCTCCTCCTAATCCGGGAGGAAATCCGTGTGGAGCTTCCCCTCTGAAATAGCACCGCAGTACTTTTCGCTGGGTTGATGTCTATGCGCCATTTTCGGAACCACTGTCCTAGGGCTAGGGCTGCGCTCTGAAGCTTCTTCGCGATTAGGGACTTATTTCTACTAGAATAGTAAACAGTCGTGTCGTCGGCGAATAAAGCTAAATGGGTCGGCGGCGACCGGGGAATATCGTTGACGAATAAGCTAAATAGGAGGGGTGAGAGGACAGAGCCTTGCGGGACTCCAGCTGTGAGAGGTCGTGGGGAGGAGCGGGTTCCCTCGACTCGATATCGAAATTCGGTAACGTGCGAACTTATTGTGGTACACTTCATTCACGGTTGTTTGCATAAGAGTTAATGTATTACGCAAACGAACGCTCTGAGATCATGGTCAATGAATGATAAAAAAATGTTATATTTGTACGTTTATTACAAAGTTAAGTCGTACACTGTGTGCATTACTAATAAAAATCTTACGTTACGGACGTTTTTTCCCGGTTAGGGTACCCTCCGCATCGTCCTATAAGGAACTTCGTTCCAAAAACCTATTTTTCAAAACGGACGGAACGGACGAAACGGACTGCGTTTCCGAAACCGGGTTTCTGTGCGAGCTCACTGTACACATCCCTATAGTAATTTAACCACTTTATTTAACCTACTTGATGGTATATAATCACCGTCGCTCATGGACGTAAGCCATGCTAGGGGCATAGCTAAACTCCTCAAATCTCTTTTGAAGATTGATATGTCTTAGCGGTCAGGAAGCACTGTGGACGGGATTTCACTCCAAAGCCAGATGGTACGTGACAAAAAGGATCTTTTTTTTTTTAATGAGGAATTACTGGTAGCGCAGTGGTCTTTCCGGTTTCACCAAGACAGGTGGGCGAGCAAAGGCCCCAGCCAGGAGAGGTGGGATTTGCTAACAGCTGCCCGAGCGCCTCTAAAGGAGACCTAACAACTCAAGAACAACTGCTTCGCGAATGAATCTACTACCAGATTGTAATCGCGACCCTCTGAGAAGATTTACTGGTGGTAGGACCTCGTGTGAGTCTGCACGGATAGGTACCACCACCCCGCCTATTTCTGCCGTGAAGCAGTAATGTGTTTCGGTTTGAAGGATGGGATAGCCGTTGTAACTATACTGAGACCTTAGAACTTATATCTCAAGGTGGGTGGCGCATTTACGTCGTCTATGGGCTCCAGTAACCACTTAACACCAGATGGGCTGTGAGCTCGTCTAACCATCTAAGTAATAAATAAAAAAAAGATCCCGCGATAAACTCAGCGGGCTGATGCATGGGTTAGGAAAAAGGATCTCTGGAAGCGTACTGTGGATAAACGCAGCGGTTCCAAATTGTATGAGTGTCACGCTCCACTCCACGCCATTAGAGTCAAAAAAGAAACTTAGCTTGCGATAGTTATTTATTTGGCTGTCGTGCTTTGATGAACGAAATTAAATTTCAACATCAAAATTATTCAGAATCCACGTTATTAATGGACCAAGTCCATATAAGTACTTCAATCAAGTATTTACGTAAACTTTATTGATTACATTCATTATGAGGTGGCCTTAATTTCGTGTAATATAAATACGAATCTAATGCTAACGCCTCAAAAAAAGAGAAAAAAATTAATTAGAATCCATTAAAACAACTTAATTATTTGTTCTGCTTTGAATTATGCAGACACATAATTCTTTATTCCTTACAAAAACAAACTTTCGATTTCAATAGGACCCTTCGTTTTATGACATCAGAAGAATTTAAATCATAATACAATGGATTTAGGGTTTTTTCTTGCTTTCATTAGCTTAATCTGTATATTATATATGTGTAATTTAAATCTATCTTCCTTGCTCAAGGACCGATGACACTATTCTATATATTTGTTTACCTTGTTTTAATTCCTGGATAAAGCTTATAAGTTAGTTTAAGGTTTTGTTTGGCATGATATTTAAACTTTTTCTTCTTCTTTTAACTATACTTTATTTAGACTCAGGCGATGATGCCTGAATATGCAACATGTCATTCAATTGTTTTTATTTGCGTTGCTCTTTTACAGAGACGCCACAATAACAAGAGATGAAGAATCATAGAGGGGAACCAGAGGACATAACGGCGTGATAATAAACAACAAGGATGACCAAGGAATACTGGGCAACAGGACGTCCAATGGATGAAGGAAAGCAAATATAGAAAAGTAAAACGAACTATACGTGGCCTATCTAAATTTCATTCTATATATCAAGAAACTTACACAAACATAAACATCTGCGATATTTTCTTTAATAAATAAAAAAAATTGTCGTTATTATCAAGATGATTAAATATTGAAAATGACGACAATAATTTCTAATCATTGATAAATCTATGAAAAAATTGCCTAAATAATGTGCCTACTTATTTGAATGTTTTTTTATGTATTGGTAGCTACGGCCTAACCAAAAGTCAAACCTTTAATAAAAGAATGAAAATTCAGAAACATTTGAGAAGCAAAGTTGCATGCTTTAAAAGAACTAAAAATAAATTAAACTAAAAATATATAGAAGTACCAATTTATTAAGAACGATCACATTCAATCTTGAACTAAATAACCTTTCTTTCTATATATAAAAATAATTATACAATTTGGCAACAAAAATAATGTGAAACTCCTTCGGAACTTTTTATACGAAGAAATGAATAATACAAAATACGAAACACACTTTTGTTTTCAATTACAGAAATAGTGCAACTACTTTTGTTTTCCAAAAACTATTCGGACGCCATTTAAACAGTGAAAGCGAGAAGCACAAAGCTTTCGGAAACGCTTCCGTAATAAACTTTTACGATTCAGCTACTCGGCAGCTATTTGTTTTCATTTTGTTACAAAAATTTAATAGCACACCCATTATAGGCAGACGGTAGCTTTGTCAGACACTTTCGTATTTAACTATCGCGTGGCCATTTTTGTTTTTATTACCTTAACTTTTGTTGCAGAAACCTTTATGCTACCGACTTTGCATATATGATTGTAAGAAAGCTTGTTTTCTCTCTGTGAGCTCACCTACGTGTTAGGGCGGAGCTGGCTATCAGCATAGGCTATCAGCATAGGTAGGGGAAAAAATTGTTTTCTCAAACTGAATTTTAATTAAATTTTTTTGTTGCTTAGATGGGTGGACGAGCTCACAGCCCACCTGGTATTATTAAGTGGTTACTGGAGCCCATAGGCATTTACAACGTAAATGCGCCACCCACCTTGAGATATAAGTTCTAAGATCTCAGTATAGTTACTGGTAGTAAATCACACACTAGTACTAGCTCACACTTTACTAGCTAAACAGCTAGTTTGAACGAAATGTATGTTTATAAAATCAACTATTTGTATTTTTTTGAAGACTTCGTGTTGTTTTAATGAGGAAGCTGGCATTCGTATTTTGGCATACATATATGGTAAATGCGGATGAAAGGCGATTGCATGCAGCAGATATGCGAATGTCGCGATGGATGTGCGGAGTAACGAGAATGGATAGAATATGGAATGAATATGTTAGAGGAAGTCTGAAAGTGGCACCTGTGGCAGAGAAGCTGAGGAGTGCGCGTTTGGGATGGTATGGACATGTGATGAGACGAAATGAAAATGAGGTTGGTAAGAGAGTGTTAACTATGAATGTGTAAGGATATAGAGGAAGAGGTAGCCCTAAGAAGAAATGGATAAATTGTGTGAAAGACGATATGGGTAAGAGGGGAGTGAACGAAGAAATGGTATATAATAGAAGAGTATGGAAGGAGAAAACATGTCGCAACGAACCCAGGTGACTGGGAGAAGGGCAGGATAATGAATGATATGGTAAATGCTGTAATTTTTTCCCCTACTTATTCTTTAATAGCCTAAGGGACCATTCCAAAATGGCGCGGACGGAAAAATGCGGTATCCATCCAACTGAGCTTATCAACCCAATATGCTAATTAGATATCGTAATTTTTTTTATTACACATGAATTTTTGAATTTAAACACTAATCGCTCTCAATTTCGAACACGATGTGTCAAACTTAACACATTCGAACATTGGGACAAACACTAAATTTAATCAAATTAGTAATAAAAAATTAAACATACGAAAATTTTGTAAATCTTTGAATTCTTAATAATAAATTAATAACCATATTTGGAAATGTTTTTGTTAATTAGCTATCGCAACATATTATACAAAAACATAGTTTTTATCGCACTTAATAAAGTTCTTGTAACATTAGTAAGCGCTAAATATATATTTTCCGATACAGTTTTACAAAGGCGGGAATTAAACTTGATTTGAAAAAAAAAGAATGTAAATTGCACAAAATAAATAAACACAAAATTAGTACAGCTATGTACAATAACAGCGAATCGCATTAGTGACGTCATAAAATTATTTACCTATTTATGTTAATTTAGGGTCTGTTTAGAAAATGCTCTACTTTTTTAAGGACTATTTGCTAGACTAAGCTATACTAGACTATTATAGTATTTGCGTGGATGAGCTCACGGAATAACTGATATTATAGCAATTACCAAATCCTATAATAAATACTTGTATTACGGACATACGTGTCGCCGAACCGATGGCCGATGGAGGAGACAAACTCTGGACTGGAGACCACTTACCGGTAAGAGGCGTCCCCCTGCCTTGTGAACCGATGACTTGCGGCGATATGCTAGAGAAGTCATTATTTCAAATATCAAACGCAAAAAATATTTACACGAGATACTTAGACGAGACTCTTCAATAAGAATCTCATGACGAATACTAATACTAAAGAAACACAAAAATATACTGAACACAACCGTATGCACTAAAATAAATAAAATTTTCAAAACATGACAAACGATTAAAGATTAAAAGTTCAGAACACAAAAAAAAAGCTAAGTCTTGCTTAGATAAACGAGATTACCCTACAAAAACCTATATCAATGTCGGTCGTGTAACTGCCAGTCAAATGTCAGAGTTTTATCCGCGAGAGTTTAGCTAAACAAATGATTGTTAGGCTTGGCTCTAAGAACTGTATGATGTCATGGTCCACTGGAAGTTTTCCTTGCATTCATTAAAGGATTAGGATGGATAAACCGTTTATGTATTACAATGGTTTTAAACGCTGAGCCCGTTTGCTTGTGACCAATATTAACAGTAAAAATTAAAATAATCTAAAAATAGAATAGGTATCGACTTAAAATTATTTAATGAAAAGCAATTTTAGATTAATCCAATGATTTATTGATCGGTTTAATTAAATGATAATCAGAAAAGGACATCCCTCAAATCAATTACAATAATAAACATGCTCGTGAAATGAATACAAACACAACATTATTTTGTTTAACTTATAATACCTCAAAATCTTTGGATAACAAACTACGAATTTAATAATAAAAGACTAACAATTATGAGATTTATCAAAATAATTAACTACTAGCTTTTACATCGTGTGGTATTCGTGAAATGTCACCAAACTTTTACTCTCCAACATGCTAGGTAAATTACTTTCCGTCCTTAAAAACTGATGGTGAATAAAATTTAATATGTTACTTCGGAGGCAGATTCGAATACCCGATCTAATGGCTGGCTCTATTTGTCAGGTAAATATATACTTAGTACCAGAGCTACAAAAATCATCTAGAATCAAATCAAGGACTCTGTATCACTCCCACGATGTCGTGACATTTTAGCAGCAAATGATCTATTTTGCAAGCAAGCGATAATTTAAATTTTATGGTACATATTAAGAAATTTAGCGGTGAATTTGAACTTTTTTATTAATCAGAAGCGTCATAAGTCTTTTAAATGGTATGTATTTTTACGATATCCAGTTAGCAATGATGTATCCAAAAATATGCTGTACAATTAGAGAAATGTATGGCATTTAACATCTATCTCATCCTTTTCAATTCAATTGCTAAATTTAAATTTCAATTGGTTAAATTTATTTTACCTCTCTAAGATCTTAAGACTAAAACTTTATTTGAGAAATTTAAATTGCTTCAAAAAAGCCTTACATAATTATAAAACATATGTACCGGCTTACCCCAAAACGCTAACCGCTTGTGATTTACTCTTCATTTAATAAGTTGAAAAGGCTGTCGACTGATGACGCATCGCTGACCGCATCAGCAAGTCATCCCGACCAGGAAGAGCGGATTAGCCGGTGTTTGTAGAGGCGCCTCGGTATGAAACGGAAGTGCCTGAAACGTTTTTGTTAATCAGGCTACTTTTGCAAATATTAGTCTTCGTAAAACTGTATGTTTGCTTTAAAAAAAAATGTTTTGCCATTTTTATACTTTAATAATCTTGATGGGCAGAAGAGATCACGACTCGCGTTTCATTAATTGCTTATCGAAACCTAAAGGCATCGCAATATTAATGCCACCAGCCACATCTAACGGTGGGATCGCAGTTTTAATAATAGTATTGCGTAACAGCTGTCCCACCCGTCAAACTCCAAAGCCTCATTGCTTCGCGCTATTCATAAATGCGATGACGGAGTAATAATATTTGGCCTAATGATATTTTCTAAGGGACGTATAGTCGGATCATATCCAATGTTTTCTCTTAAAATGAACATGCGCAAATACCCCATAGTTCGTTCGTATCCCTCACGTCAACGTTTACAACGATTTGTCAATATTATGAAAAAACAAAAATTATTTTTCATTCAACGAGATGAGACATAGATACGCTTCTAAGCTCGCTGCAGCCTATTGTGATCTATACGAGTATACATATAATGAATAGGTTCACATGAATCCAAAAAGCGGGCCAAGAAACATGCGTTGGAAGGGTGGAACAGCATTTCATATAATACAATAAAAACTTCAGCCCTACTTTTTTTATTGCTTAGATGGATGGAAAAGCTCACACACAGCCCACCTGGTGTTAAGTGGTTACTGGAGCTCATAGACATCTACAACATAAATGCGCCACCCACCTCGAGATATAAGCTCTAAAGTCTCAAGTATAGTTACAACGGCTGCCCAACCCTTCAGACCGAAACGCATTACTGCTTCACGGCAGAAATAGACAGGGCGGTGGTACCTACCTGCGCGGACTGACAATAGGTCCTACCACCAGTAATTACGCAAATTATAATTTTTGCGGGTTTGATTTTTATTACACGATTTCTTCACCGTGGAAGTCAATCGTGAACATTTGTTGAGTACGTATTTCATTAGAAAAATTGGTACCCGCCTGGGATTCGAACATCGGTGCATCGCTCAACACGAATGCACCGGACGTCTTATCCTTTAGGCCACGACGACGATACCAAGGCAATTGACAGCATCCAGGTTCTTGGCCTTTTTTTAACTCATAACAGGACAGGATAACTCCGCCGTAGACGGTCCCAAGCCCGGTTTGAGAAAGGAGGAGGGTTGACTATAAACATTGATAGTCGTAAAAGACGCCAACGTCGAGTAGTAGGCGACGGTCAACTAACCTACTCAATAATCTGGCCACGGTGGGCCTTGGAGACTAAATACCTCCTAAAATAACCGACGTAGAAGGTAATGGGAACCCACTACGCTTATAGTCCCAAGAGAACTCCATGGAAGCTATGTCAAATAATAGAAATATTCTGTCGGGTGATCCGGCTGACCCCCGGCGCTCATCGATAACCGGGTCGAAGAGTGTGAAATGGGCTACCGAAGACTCCTCGATAGTGAGTCATCAGGCTACCGAGTCAGTTCATGCTACTGAAGACAACAAAAAACCTTCCATACGTCACAAACACAAAATCGGCACATGGAACGTTCAAGGCATCCTGAAGCCTGGGAAACTCGAAGTCATTGAGAAAGAGATGAGGGAATACCAACTTCTTATAATGGGACTATGTGAGACCCACAAAAAAGGAAGAGGCCATTTCAAGACACCTGCAGGAAACACGGTATTTTTCTCTGGACACGAAACTGAGAGTAAGAACGGCGTGGGAGTCATTATGTCTCGGAAACTTGCCCCTCACATTACAGGCTACAATACAATCAATGACAGGATCATGACCATAAGAATCGATAGCACCCCCATTCCGCTTAACATCATTCAAGTCTATTCGCCAACTGCCCAATCATCACAAGATGACATCGATGAATTTTATGGAATGCTACAAACAACAATAGAAAGTATCTCCAAGCGCGAAATGACAATAATTCAGGGTGACTGGAATGCAAAGGTTGGAAGCACAGAACAGGATGACCACATCCGTCATATAATTGGTAAATATGGGTTGGGAACAAGGAACGAACGGGGCGAGAAATTAATAGATTTCTGTGTCAGTCAAGAGCTAGCAATAATGAATACCTTCTTTAAGCACCACAAGCGTAGACTGTATACCTGGATATCCCCCGGGGACTGGTTCCGAAACCAAATTGACTATATTACCATAGGCAAAAGGTGGAAATCATCAGTCACAAATACCAGAACTTTCCCGGGAGCAGAATGTGGATCTGACCACCAACTACTAGTTGCAGATATTCGCTTGCGGCTAAAATCCTGTCACAAAAACTCAAAACCGACGCGAAGACTAGCTCAGCCTGAATATGAATATTTCCAGAATAAAACCGAACCAGAACTTACCCCCACTGAAATAAAGAATACAAGTTCAGAGGCACAATGGGAGTCATTTAAATCTAAGATCGTAAAGGTCCTGGAATCTATGAATATAAAGTCACAGCCAAGGAAAGACTGGATTTCAGATGAAACATGGATTAATATAGGAAAGCGGAAAGAGTTGAAGAAAGGCGTGAGATCAGTCGATAATGTGGACGAGTATACTACGCTCTCCCAACTAATCCAACGACAATGTAAAGAGACAAAAATTACTACCTCGAGAACATATGCACCGAAATAGAACACCATGCGGATCGATATCAGACCGGCGATCTCTTCAGAAAAATTAAACAAATAACCCGTAAGTTCAAACCATCCTCATGGGTGATAGACGACAGAGAAGGCAATCCCATCCACGATATTGCAAAAGTCACAGAAAGATGGAGGGAGTACTGTGAAGAACTATATCAGGACGAGGACGCTAGTTGTGGTATCATCCATGATCCCGTAAAAGACCCAGAACCAGGTATACTTCGCTCTGAAATAGAAGAAGCTATTAGGAAACTCAAGAGAGACAAAGCTCCAGGTCCTGACCAAATCACAGCAGAAGTATTGAAAGGCCTGGGTCCAAATGGAGTGTCAAACCTGCATAATATCTGCAATGCAATCTGGCAAACAGGACACTGGCCTAAAGACTGGGTGCACTCGTCTATATTGCCTCTCCACAAAAAGGGCTCAGTGCGTAATTGTAGCAACTACCGAACGATAGCCCTTGTGTCGCACGCTAGCAAGATCCTACTCCACGTCATAAACAGCAGACTAAAATCGTTCCTTGACTGGCAGATACCTCAGGAGCAGGCAGGTTTTGTTAGGGGGAGGGGCACAAGAGAGCAAATTCTTAACTTGCGACTCATTGTAGAGAAATGCTATGAGTACAACACACCAGTCTTTATGTGCTTTGTGGATTATCAGAAGGCCTTTGATTGCGTGAAATGGGAGAAACTGTGGGAGATCCTAAATGAAACAGGAGTTCCGAGTCATCTTGTTATGTTGATTCGCAACCTGTACGAGTCGGGGTTTGGGTCTGTCTCTATCGAAAATGCCACTTCAAGTAAATTTCGTTTCCAAAAAGGAGTCCGGCAAGGATGTGTTATCTCACCTATTCTTTTCAATATATATGGGGAATATATAATGCGCCAGACTTTAGAAAACTGGGAAGGAGGCGTTAGAATAGGGGGGGTTCAGATAACGAACCTGAGATATGCCGACGACACCACACTTCTTGCTTCATCTGAGGCGGAGATGAAGGAGCTTCTGGACAGATTAGAGGCTATAAGCCTAAACATGGGACTAGCAATTAACAAAAGCAAGACCAAACTGCTAGTCGTAGACCGCTTCTCATCCACTCAGCGTACGGACCTTTTGGCAGAATACGAGGCCGTGGACCAGTTTGTCTACCTTGGTTCTGTGATCACGGATAAGGGGAGCTGTGAGCCTGAAATACGCCGACGAATTGGAATGGCTAAAACAGCTATGACGCAGTTGAGCAAAGTTTGGAAAGATCGTAATATTTCGAATAGGACCAAAATACATCTTGTGCACTCACTGGTCTTTCCAATCGCTCTCTATGGAGCAGAAACATGGACCATAAAAGCAGCTGACCGAAACAGAGTTGATGCTTTTGAAATATGGTGCTGGCGCCGCCTATTAAGGATTCCATGGACAGCCCACCGCACGAACATCTCGGTCCTACATCAGCTTAAAATGGAGAACGCTCAACGCCTGTCTGCCACCTGTCTGCAACGCATAATGCGCTACTTTGGTCACGTTGCCCGCAGAGGTGTAGACAACTTGGAACGTCTGATGGTCACTGGGAAAGTAGAAGGAAAGCGTCCTAGAGGCCGGAGCCCCAAACGTTGGTCCGACCAGATCTCCGAGCAAACCAGCGGACCACTTAGCACTGCACTACACCAGGCAACTGACCGGAACCGATGGAGGCTGACAGTAGAGAAGCTAAAACGGAGTCACGATCCTCAGCAATGAGGGAGCGATGGAGAAGAAGAAGAAGAACAGGACGGCCGAAACGTGAATCCCACCTAGTGCAATTATAATAATAAGACATTTTATTACCACAAAAATACTACCGGATTGAATGGTCCGATAAATCGTGTTTATTATCGCATCTATAACATATCGTATCATATGCCGTATCGTGTCTGAGCGTCAAGGAATCCGAGTCAAAGGCCAATAATAGCTTAGTGAATGTTCACAACACCGTTGATTACACGATGCGCACATGAAGAAAATTAACAAGTATTACGTAATGCGCAGCCTTCACCTTTATGTGATGGGGTGATGGTATGCTGATACTCGGCTATTTTACGACCATACGATGTATATAATTTATAATATACAATATTCTGATCTTTGTAAAATCTAGTGGTGTATACAAAAAATGCTGTAAAATTTTTCGATTCAATTCAATCTCTAAAACAAAGATTATTAAAAATTTAAATAAATTTAAAATAATATTTATAGAATATATTTAAAGTAATAACATGGGAGCTGTGTTTGTTTTTTTTTTATAAAAATGTTATTCAATTATTTGAAGGCCTCATTTTTGTCACGCACTCTCAAGAAATTATCTTTCCATACGCTGCTCCCGGAATGCTATATGCCTCTCAAAGATTGTTTGAAAATAAGAATCCTCAGTGGTAGGTAGTTACGTAGGCATTAGTAGTACATAAGTTTAACAAATGAATAAAGTTTTTTGTTAATTCTAAGTGCAATTTAATCGTGTTGACTTTAAAAGCATTTCCCTTCTTAACCCTGGACTGGTATTGTGGAGTGTGCTATTACCAAAATTAAGGAGACGCAAGTGCCGAAACTTTTAACAATGTTTCAATAATCTGTTGCCGTCTCTCTCAGATCTCCCAGATCTATGAAAGAGACAACTACAAATTAGACTAAAAATGCTTAGGTAAAATTCGAAAAAAATCCCAGTCATCTTTCTTCTACTACCAGCGTAGGCTGACTGATAATTTAATGCCGGCCATTATGCATTCCGAGAAGAGACAGCGACATAAGCTTAATCAGAATTTGTTAATGTACAAATTCAATTGAAATCCGAAACGGTGATTGAAGAAGTTGCGTATTCAACTCTTGAGTCACCTTCACCTTTCTGAAGTGATGGTATGAACGTACACCGCTATTGATTTTAGATATTATCTCGAATTGTTAATAGCTCAGTCTAAGTAATATTGTAATTTGTTATTATTACTTTATTTTCAGAAATATTAGGCAAATAGTTCTAGGAACTTTGGATTATTAAATTTAATTTACACGACATAAAACTCGGCGAATCAAATATTTGGCGACTAATTACTTTTTTCGACAATCATAACACAAGTAAGTAAGCATTTTTTTTTTAATTAGATGAGACAATAAATTCTCTGTTAAAGACAGAAAGTGTTAAATGGGTATTCCAGCTCAAGGATTTTGAAGCTATTTTAGGAAGGCAAGAAACTCCTTTTCCTAAATAAACTGATACCTCAGATCCACATAACCAAATTCCTTTTAAAAAATTCTAGTTGCTTTTAAATTCTTGTTAAATTGTTTAGTCTTATATTAAACAATTAAAAACTTTGCCATTTGTTTAGGTTATCGTGTGTGTGTGTGATCCTTTTGGGTATCTCTGATCTAGCTCATAAACATAGCGAATTTCGCCACCCAACGTGGCAACCCAAGAGATGTTGGTCGAAGTTTCGATTAAATTGTGTAAAGACTTTTTTATTCATTGCTTAGATGGATGGACGAGCTCACAGCCCACTTGATGTTAAGTGGTTACTGGAGCCCAATAGACATCTACGACGTAAATACACCACCCACCTTGAGATATAAGTTCTAAGGTATCAAGTACCTATAGTTACAACGGCTGCCGCACCCTTCAAACCGAAACGCATTACTGCTTCACGGGCAGAAATAGGCAGGGTGGTGGTACCTACCCTAACTGCTTGCGGCATCCGAACACCGGTACAACCGAATCGCCCGACAAAAGTACACCGGATGACTTTAAAACTTTCTATTAAAGTTACACATAAAGACAAATTCAGAAATGATATATTATTTTTATTATCCTTAAATCCTTACATTCTAAAAAAAAACCCACAAAAATCAATAAAAATCATTGAACAAAAAAAAGAATTCGTTGTCATAGTCCACTCTGTCACACATTTTTCTTTGTGATCTCCTTAGAGAAACATGTTTGTAGCTCCAAAGCCTTGTTCAAATTATAGTTATTCATGTTGATTACATTCCAAGTACTTACACAGTGTCGCAGAGCAAAGTTCAATGCGACATAATGACCAATACGCATAAAGCTATTTATTACAGGAACGAATTTTCCATGGAACTATTAAATCTCTTAGAATCAAAGATTCGTTATTGAATGGAACCATAAACATAAAATTATTGTTAGGTTTATGAGGATATAATAATAATAAATGACAGTTGTTATTCTAGGTTCTTAATTATTTTATACCTGATTTATTATGGCAGCTATATATGATGTGAAAATGCGAAATACATAGAAGATGTTTTAAGATTACAAAGTCTTAAATAAAAATTCTAATCTAATTACGTAGTTCACTGTATTTCTGTAATGCTTAATGTAGAAACAATGTTTTTTTCATCATTTAAGTGTACAATGGCACTAGAATTCAGTTAAAATGATAAAAAATATCTTACTCGTTATGCAATTGGAACATCTTTGACTAGGATTTCAGGTCTCAAACTGAATTACGATATGATAGTGATGAACCCCGAAAATTCCTTAATAGCAAAGTTCCCAAATGCTGTGCGTACCCTTTAAAGATAATGTAAATAAACAAAAAAAAATACATATTATGTACAGCACGATCTTCACGCTATTATAGTTAAAGCTATAATTAAAGTTCCCTTCTTTTCCACTTGGAACGCCCACCATCGACTCTGTGTATGCAAATAGCCACGTGATCAATAGACACTTGTCTTTAATCGCTGTAGGAAATGGACCGCTAGTGATAGGGCTGTCACTCCTTACTTAAAATGAAACGATAAAAAAATTGTTTATCCCAAACTTTTGTTTTTCCAATGTTCGTTATCAGTACTCGATGTTGTTGTCCGGAAATTTTAATGAAAATAACGTTAGTATTTTAATCGAGTTTGTTTGACCTTTTGTTTGAACTGTTATTTACAGCATTGTTTCCGCGACAGAGTAGTTATCCGTTTCATTTTCATAATTAATTTAGATATAAATAAAAAATACGTCCAGTTTAGTTTGTCTTTGTGGAGAAAGACTATATATCTATATTTAAACGACTTTAAACTAAAAATATGAATTTCAACGTAATCTTTTTTTTGTGTTTTTTTTTCTAGGCATGATCTATTTCATACAAACCCTATCCGAAGGTTTTATGCTAATGTGCTGTTCACACGCCACTGCGGTCACGGACTAATCTTTAAACACCTATCGTGATCTTGATATTGAAAACAAAGATACAGATCGGGGTCATGATGTCATTTCTTAGTGATAAATAAATAATACGATAATTTGAAATAATAACAAAATGCAAATGGTTTGAAAATTCTTCCTACGGAAAAAAGTAATAGAAAAAAATCGGTTGTCTGTAAAGTCGGTTTACTGAAGATACTTGAACGTGATAACGCCATAAGAAAATACTGATGGAATGGTTTCATTTTTCAAAAGAAAATTTTAATTTTATTTGTTTGATAGATATTTTGTATGGACATTTGACACCACATTCACTTTTCACTGAACTTCATACTTGACGAAAACATGTAAATGTATTATTGTATAGTAGCTGTCCACGCGGATGCATCGCTCACTCAAGTTGGAGAGAGACAGATGTCGAACGCTGCCGAACGCGGAGGCCGATTGTGCCTCTTTGTCGCTCGTTGCGCGCTCTCGCTTGCACTTCAAGCCTTAAATGGAACGCCTCAGAGCGAGGTAACGCCGCATGAGTCATGTTTTGACGTGACAACGTCTTATAATTCGATGGAGCCGGCTGCACGCCCGTGGCGGTAAGCGAACAGTGAAAACTCTGTTTAACGGAAACGCCTCAATTAATTCAATCAAGGCATATTATCTTGAAGCCAACCGTTGCGCAAGAATAAATCCTTTCTATATGACGCAACTTTTCGTTAAGTTTCATAATAATTGTTTAATCCTGCTCGGAGATATTTGTGAGATTCAAGGTTTCTGAAAATACTTTACAAGAATACGACCGTTTGGGCACAAAGATAGGCATCTGTTCACTTCTAATGAAGCTGTCTTAAAATTATGTATATCAAACTTAATTAAATTTAAATTAAAAAAACTTAAAACACAATATAAATGTAAAACTGCTTCTGTAAATAAAATACTATATCGGAAAGGATTAATTGATTTAATTAATTTCCCCGTTGAATGGTGATGCTTTCCATTATATATTTTATACATATTTTTATATATTTCTCTTTAATATTAGCAACTCATTACAATCGATTTAGTTCGATGGCGAAATTTGAGAATCAAGTTCGTATTTTTAATCAAATTTTATTACAAGTACAAACTTCAACGCAAATCCCCATTTGACATTCCCACACATCCGGCTTGTTGAAATTTTCAGAGAAATTTAATAAGCATCGATAAAAGACTTTTACTGGTGGTAGGACCTCTTGTGAGTCCGCGCGAGTAGGTACCGCCGTCCTGCCTATTTCTGCCGTGAAGCAGTAATGCGTTTCGGTTTGAAGGGTGGGGCAGTCTTTGTAACTATACTGAGATCTTAGAACTTATATCTCAAGGTGGGTGGCGCCATTACGTTGTAGATGTCCATGGGCTCCAGTAACCACTTAACACCAGGTGGGCTGTGAGCTCGTCCACCCATGTAAGTAATAAAAAAAAAGGAAAGCGGAAAATTCTATTGAAAAATTGACTCATTTAAGTAATAATCTGTAAAAGAAATTGGATTGCTCTAACCTGTATTCTAGAAGAAAAACAACCACCGTCTCTTGCACACATGTTTGTACTATATAAGACACGATGTTATTTATTACCCGCAATAATTTTCAACTATTGCTAATCATCACCAAACCAAATAAAAATCACGATGAAACAAAATACAGGAAGCTTCTAGAAACTTAATGTTCTGATTTTCGAAGTAATAGATATTTTTTTCAAGGTGACGTGCTAAGTCCCTGTCTCTACAAAATCACAGGAAATGAATCAGACTGTGTACCTAAACAAGAACCATTAAGCTCATTATAGCATCTAGAATATTACTTAATTATTTCGTATATACTCAGAATATATAGCGTATAAATGACAACAAATCTAAAGACACGAAGAAAATTGTAAATAACGCGAATTATACTGAGACCTTAGAACTTATCTCAAGGTGGGTGGCGCATTTACGTTGTAGATGTCTATGGGCTCCAGTAACCACTTAACACCAGGTGGGCTGTGAGCTCGTCCACCCATCTAAGCAATAAAAAAAAGGATTCTTCGTATAATTCTTCTTTCTTCCCATATGTCGAATTGTTATCAGATTCTAGATCAAATAATGAATGTCAGATGTCTTTCATAGTAAATCTATATATTAATACGTGAAGCAAAAACTTTGTATCCCTTTTTACGAAAATTGCGCGAACGGAGGAGTATGAAATTTTCCACACTTATAGAGATTATAGAGAAGAAGTGCACGATGCTAATATTTTTTTAAATAATGCATAAAAGATACATTAAATCAATAAAGAAAACATTACACACACTACCATGCATTTGACACAGCCACGCATCCATCTATTTGTTTATTGTCAAACTTTTCTTTGCAGTATGTCAGTTATGGTGGGTAAAATGGAGAATAGGTTCAATTTTAATATTGTTTTCCTTTTATTAATATTTGTCTAAATTGTAGTCTTGATGAAATATGTGATTAAAGAAGTATAATAGTCCTTAACAATAGAATCATAGTAGTGTACAAACTTATAATTTCCATTAGTTATAGTCGAATTTCGACTACCAGGGGTCCTCTAGTTCGTTTAAATTGTTGAAATATAATTTAAAAACTAGAACAATATGCTTAAATAGTATATTGATTAAACAATTAATTTCATTTTCATATTATGTATCCGATGTTAGAGCGAAGTTATAAAATTAATGTATTGTTATCGGTACTTGATGCGTATGCAATTTTTTTAATAAATCAATCGGACGTTGTGTAGTCAGTGAAAATAAATTCAAAGATTTCGTAGATTCTGTAACACTCTTGTCCACCCAATGCTGAGTGTTTATTTTCTTCGGTCTCCTGCCTTTCACATCCAGTCTCTACCAACTACTTTGACCAGATCATCGGGCCATCTCGTTGGTTGTCTGCCCACGCTACGACGTCCAGTACGAGGTCTTCATTCCAGTACTTTTGTGCCCCACCGATTGTCAGTGCGACGGCAGATGTGGCCGGCCGACTTCCACTTTTTCCGAGCAATCACTTTGGCTATGTCAGTCAAACCAGTTCTTCTGCGGATTTCGTTATTGCGCATTTTATCCCGTAGACAAACGCCTAACATAGCCCGTTCCATTGCTCTTTGCGTGACTTGCATTTTGGTCAGAATTAGCTTTGTGAGCGTCCGCGTCTCGGCCCCATACAACATCACAGGGAGAACACATTGCTCGAATGTCCGACGCTTCAATTTCATTCTGTAACACACACACATGCAATTTTTATTTATTCCTTAGCTAGGTGGACAAGCTCAGGGTCCGCCTGATGTTAAGTGACGTTGAAGTTAAGACATCTAAAATGTAAATGCCACCACCCACCTTGAGACATGAGTTCTAAGGTCTCAGTTTTTACAATTACAACGGCTGCCCCACCTTTCAAACCGAACCGCATTACTGCTTCGCGGCAGAAATAGGCAGTGTGGTGGTACCGACCTGTGCGCACTCACAATACGTCCTACCACCAGTAATTACGAAAATTATAATTTTGCGAGTTTCATTTTTTATTACACGATGTTATTCCTTCACCATGGAAGTCAATCGTTTGTTAAGAACGTATTTCATTAGCCGCCTGCGGGATTCGAACACCGGTGCATCGCAAGGTACGGACGCACCGGACGTCTTATCCTTTAGGCCACGACGATTTCGATGTGGAATTTAGCTACCTAGTTGAGTATTTCATTTCTAAAATTAATGTAAGCTAAGAAAAGCGTCTTAACCAAACTGATGTACTAGAAAACAAGTTTTGGTAAATACAGTTCCCTTGCTCCCTACCGAAACAATTGTTCATTTTAGTATGAAGGGTGGTTGGTACTAGCTCATGTCTCAAGTGCGTGGTGGTTGGTATTCACGATGTGAAGTAATTGAACTGTGAAAACCTCGTATCATCAGACCGTGATCGTTGTGCCTCTAATGCGTTAAAAAACAATAAGAAATTTGTGATGGAAGGATTCGAGTCGTAAGGGCTCTAAATACAAACTTGTTTGGTTAAACCTAAAATATTTGTGCAACTTTTCCGCTGAATTATAATGAGGTATGCAATAACTCGTAGACAGAATATCCCTCAGTACAATGTTGCTCAAACCAGATATTAAACTCTGCAATTAAAGATTATTTGCATTCCCCGTGTCAGAGCCAGTCAACTTGCTTCAACATCGAAGGCAATACAATGCTGGCTTGCACATTGAGTTTGTGTAATATAATTAAGTTTACTGATCATAAATGATTTCAGAATAAAATGACATTAAAGTTTTTGGAAATAAAGCATTTTTATTTATTTTTGAAATCAAGGTTTGTAGTAGGCATAATAGCATTTTAGAACGTTGTTTTTAGAACATTGTTTCTTCAATTCTGTTGGAACATTGTTCAGTGTTATACTTTATTACTTGACACTTTCCATATACATATATTTTTTCAAACGGATTTAAAACTGGTCGTCCAGTAGCTAGCTTCAGTAGAAAGGGTGGGTGAGCTCAAAAGCTCAGCCTGGTTAGCCATCAACTACCCGCAAAATTACCGCAAAGACCGTCTAAGACAATACCTGAATTGCATACCATTTAAATTAGACCGTAATGACTGATACATTAAGACTTAGATTCATTGTAGGGCGCTACCCACCTTGAGATACGAGTTCAAAATCTCAATTGTAAGGTAACAACCGCTGTCCCATCCTTCAAACCGCATGCAACGCAGTAGAAACAGGTAAGGGGTGGGACCTACCCCAGCAGGCTCAGCAGGCAGCAGCAGTTAGGATAGTGTGGCGGGTAGCCATCATACGACGCAAGATAATTGACAGATGCCTGAATCTCGCTTACGACATTTTCAAGATAAAGCGCATATATACAAGTTCCGAACAACAACACCAGGACCGTCGGTCTACCGAGCAATATCATCCGCTCGGTGGAAGATCTTTCCTTTCGTCGTATATACCCAAACTGGTGACCTGCGACAAGATGTGAACACGCGCAACCTTCTGATTCATCATCAGCGCATCAAGAACTTCGGCTACCACAATCCCCGCATTCTCGCAGATAAAAGCACGTCATTGACAGTAGTCCCACAGCAAGCCAGCATCGCAGCCTCAACAGGACCATCGCAGCCGACTCACCGCGCTTCCTGGTCCTACGGCACGCAACTTCACTGCCTCATCACGCCGCAACAGTTCATCGCAGCCCACGACCGGATCATCAACGCTTGGGGTCACACATCTCCGGCGTGGCAGCTCTGCACACATGGACTACTGGCGACACGCACGCAGCATTCAAGCTCAGTCTCGACTCACCGCAGACTTCGAGCAGCACTGGCGACACGCACGCAGCATTCAAGCTCAGCCTCGACTCACCGCAGGCTTCGAGCAGCACTGGCCCTTGCAAGCTAATCTCAGCACGGACAACGCTAACTAAAAATGACACGACCTTCAGTCTCGGAGGGGAGTGATGTGGCGGGTAGCCATCATACGACGCAAGATAATTGACAGATGCCTGAATCTCGCTTACGACATTTTCAAGATAAAGCGCATATATACAAGTTCCGAACAACAACACCAGGACCGTCGGTCTACCGAGCAATATCATCCGCTCGGTGGAAGATCTTCCCTTTGTCGTCTAAGCCTTCCCAAAATAGCTTCCTTCTTCTTCAAATAAAACTCCAACTTCGATTTGGTGGTACTGCAATAATATTACGACTCGACATAATTCGGCGAAAAAAAGATTACCTTTCATGAATCATTTTGTAGCTAGTTCAGCTTAAAATGTATAATAATTACTATGTTTGGAAAAGTCACGTCATAATGTTTACGTTGAGTGGTAAAGTTATTTAACTTATTCATAGCAGACAACACATTTACATTATACCCGTCGTTCTAAAGTCTTTTTTTTTTATAAATAAATAAATATTTACTAACAATCACGCCACGTTAACTGGTCCCGTGATAAGTTCGTAAAGAACTTGTGTTACAGGTAACGGAAATAAATGTAATATTTTTATTATACACATACATATATTAAATATACATCCATAACCCTGGAAAAGATATTTTTATATTTATCATACAAATATCCTCCCTTGGCGGGATTCGAACCCGCGACCCCCTTGTGTAGTGACCATGTCACTTACCACTACACCAGACGGCCGTAAGATTTTTAGAAGGATAATACGCACGGCGTTTCGGTTTTCATACCAACGACGGGCCGGTGTTCGAGTCGTCTTTGCAAGATAAATTATTATGTATCTAAGCAAATACATATTTAGTTTATATAATTCACGAACTATGTTTTCGAATGTAGAATAATAATGTGTAATTTATTATTCATTAACTTTACTGGTGGTAGGACCTGTTGAGAGTTCCCGCGGGTAGGTAGCACCACCGCCTATTTCTGCCGTGAAGCAGTAATGCGTTTCGGTTTGAAAGGTGGGGTAGCCGTTGTAACTATACTTGAGACCTTAAAACTTATAGCTCAAGGTGGGTGGCGCATTTACTTTTTAGATGTCTATGGGCTCCAGTGACAGCTTAACACCACGTGAGCCGTGAGCTCGTCCTCCCATCTAAGCAATAAAAAAATCATTAAGTTGGGAAAAAATCCTCGCCCTCCAGTTGTGCTCCTTGTATACGAGGGTCGTGACCACTTCCATGCATGTCTTTCGTCCATACGATGTTGTGCCGTCTCGTCTTCACGATCTTTTTCCTTCTACTTTGCCGGCAATCACCAGCTTTTCAAGATTGACTCCGTCTTTCCTGGCAACACGATCTTAAGGAGTGCGAAAACTTACAAATAGAGATATTGTCAATCATACCTTACTGTTAACGGACTAAAAACCGAAATCATTCATTTCAAACATTAATCATTTGGCATGAAATTAAATGTAATGAAATGACATGATACTGGATGAGATATAATCTCAGTAAAATGGTGGGTTTTTTTTCTTTCTTCTTTCTTTTTCTTTCTTTTTCTTTTTCTTTATTGCTTAGATGGGTGGACGAGCTCACAGCCCACCTGGTGTTAAGTGGTTACTGGAGCCCGTAGACATCTACAACGTAAATGCCGCCACCCGCCTTGAGATATGAGTTCTAGAACTCAGTATATTTACAACGGCTGCCCCACCCTAATGCACTAACCGTGCCGGTGCCAAAATATAAAGAAGAAGAATAGAATATTTTATAAAAGTATAATAAGAAGTAAAATAAGTGTCCTTGACAATAGAACCATAATAATCCTGAAACTTATAATTTCAATTAATTATAGTCGAATTTCGACTACTGCAGGACCACTAGTTCTATTAAAACTTCAAACTCAATTTTTAAGGGGAACGGCGTTACTCACTTTATGATATCTCTGAGCTCCGATAAGCACTTAGTATCAAGTGGATTGTGACTCGTCTGCTCACCTAAAAAAGGGTGACATCGTTTTTGTACAAATAAAAAACAGGCTCGTATATTGAATATTTGCGTTTATTCTTATTTTATTAATTTAAATTACAACTTGCCATGCACGGGGCTAAAAGGCTAGAACGGAAGAGAGGGTTGCCAAGCGCCAAACTTAAAATTAGCAACTTAGAACTTAGGTGTTACCATTACAATATTACAATATAATTCTAATGTTCATATTTTGATTGAACAGTTCTTTTAGATTGGGATAGGGGCTCTGGTCTTACGAATAGGCAGACCGCTGACATCACATAATGGGCAAATACAAATCTATTCGTCTTCCTTACTCACAAGCCTTTATCAACAGTAATTTTCCTTTAAAGGAAGTTTAATAATGCTCGTCAATGTTTGCGGTCATCCGTCATGACGTATTTATTCATTTAAATTACTTACATTCATTTTTTTTTTTTTACCCGCGCGTATTTTATTCATGCTAATTTTAACAGAAAACTTTACGTCGTCACGACGAAAATAAACATATATTAAATATACATCCATAACCCTGGAAAAGATATTTTTATATTTATCATACAAATATCCTCCCTTGGCGGGATTCGAACCCGCGACCCCCTTGTGTAGTGACCATGTCACTTACCACTACACCAGACGGCCGTAAGATTTTTAGAAGGATAATACGCACGGCGTTTCCGTTTTCATACCAAAGACGGGCCGGTGTTCGAGTCGTCTTTGCAAGATAAATTATTATGTATCTAAGCAAATACATACTTAGTTTATATAATTCACGAACTATGTTTTCGAATGTAGAATAACAATGTGTTATTTATTACTCATTAACTTTACTGGCGGTAGGACCTGTTGAGAGTCCGCGCGGGTAGGTGCCACCACCCTGCCTATTACTGCCGTGAAACAGTAATGCGTTTCGGTTTGAAGGGTGGGACAGCCTCAGAACTCATGTCTCAAAGTGGTTTGCGGCATTTGCGTTGCTTCAGTGACTACTTAACACCAGGTGAGACATGAGCTCGTTCACCCAAATGAACACCGTAATGTCGAATTTTTTTACCCTGATATTTTGGTGAATACATTTTTTATCAGTAACTCAACTTCTTTGAGTTTCTAAAGTAATAAAATTAATTAAGTATGCATGATTTCAACGTTTTGATATTGTAATTATTTAAAATTTATTACAAATCGACTACTCCTCCCGGCCAAGCTTTGTCGTGGTTTTATTCAATATTAATAATGCTTTACAAACACTATTACTTAAAATGCTCCCACCACCATTTTAGTACCATTTTCTGCAAGCGGCACCATAATCACAGACAGACTTGAATACTGTGGGGTAGATTTGAACTACACTTAGCTTTTCACTTAATAGCTTAACAGTATCCTAGCTAACTGGCAGTGGAAGTCCTGACAAAATCAGTACAGTCGCTTCGTAGGTTAGCCAGAACAAACCGACAGACGTACAAAAAAATCAAAATGATTTTTTCTTTAAATATACTGTAAAAAGCAATTATTTTGACATTACGAACAGGTTTTTCAATTTCATTTATTTATATTATTGATTAGCGACCATTTCAACAATACTCTACAATACTACTTGAAAAAAATACGTAGTTACCTTAAATAAACGATTATGGCAAATTTTACGTGAGATGTCCTGAAATAATACATCATTTATGGAATAAACAGCTCATGGATTCTCAAAACAATTCAAGGTCTATTCTTTAAAGCGCCTTTCATTTAGAGAGGCGTTGAGAAAGGCGCAAGTAATCACCCGTTAAGCGGATAAAAGAATTTGAGCAATTAATTAATTCGTTTTTTTATTCACTATCGTCCATTGGAAACTTTCGATTCGATACAGAAATAGATATTGTAATGTCTCGATTTTGTTGCAGATTGATACGATCTTCGTAATGAAGTACATAATGAACGTATTCAGAGGCATTTTTTTTAATTGTATTGTATATAAAATTATAATAGAACTAAAGATAGTTACAACCTATTATTTCTCTATGATCTCAATTGTGAACTAGAAAAGAATAAAAAAGTATGGGTTTGTAAGAAAAATTTTGGAATAATTTGTAACAAAAATTTCGATTTTCTTTGATTAAATTGTTTCAATCCTTATTTCTATGATATGTTTTTCATTTTTTCGAGCCGTAGATATAACCAAAACTCAACTTACGCCTGGTACAATATGTGTCTTCAGTCTCTTCCTCTAATCAAGTCTTCCTCCTTCCAGTTTTTGACTCAAATTTCTTCTCCCTTTCCTTCCCTTCTTCTCCATCTCTATGCATCTAGCTGTTTGAGTTTGGACCACGACTTCTGCGACCATACGATTTTCCCTATAGTAGTTATTTGGGAATTCGGGCCTATGCCATTCTAACTACATGTCCTGCTCATCTCAGACGACCGAGATTAATAGTTTATTACCCTTGTAGGCAGACAAGCATACGGCCCACCTGATGGTGAGTGATTAACGTCGCCCATGAACTTCAGCAATGCCAAATGCCGTGTATGTATATATATGTACTTACTTTTTTACTTTTACGATATATGAACCTAACTAAAGCTACTTTTACGTAAATAATCTAATTAACTCTAATATTTCATATATCTATATATACTTATATATAAAAATGAATAGCTGTTCGTTAGTCTCGCTAAAACTCGAGAACGGCTGGACCGATTTGGCTAATTTTGGTCTTAAATTACTTGTGGAAGTCCAAGGAAGGTTTAAAAGGTAGATAAATATGAAAATGCTCGGAATTAAAGAAAAATAACAATTTTGTTTTTTCTTTGATGTGTCCCCCGTCGGGCGGATTCCTTTTGTTTTAAGTTTATTTTATACATTATCGATTGAGGCACTACGAAGTCTGCCGGGTCAGCTAGTTCTAAATATTTAAATGCAACCGAATAAAACCTTAGTCGTCCGTGCCTACGAAAACTCTAAGGTATTCGAAACATCGTAACATAATAAAACGAAGATTATAAAAGTGAGATTAAGCCGTAAAATCGTAAAAGCTGTCAAACTTTTTCATATTAGAGTAAGTCAAAATAAAATATATAGTGATTTTAAAAATTGCAGATAAAACAAAGAAAAATCATACGAATTTTCACGAAACAAAACTTATCATTGTAATTATATAACGTGACCTTTACATGTGATACACGACTTCCCCTGTCAGTCGAAAGGTAGTTAGTTGTCTAGGTTCCCACATTATGTACAATGTCACAAAAAACCGCTGGCAATTTCGACAACATGTGGTCACCACGCAAGGTTACAGCGGGCCTCTGACAGGGCTGCCACTAAACGCTTACAATACCTACTGGATTACTGATATAGGAAGGAAAGTATGATTTTCCGTACGGCATTTTGTTATAGGTTTGTTATAGAAAATTAATATTGCGCGTTTTCATGTGTCATGATTCCTTCCTCTTATTATTATAATAATTGTTTATCACTGAGTCACTGATGAGTCGAATTCAAAAAACGTGCTAAGTTCAAAAAGGTCAAGTTTAATGTCTATGGATTCCGACAACCACTTAACAACAGATGAGCCGTAAACTGGTAGACCTATCTAAGCCATAGATTAGATAGGAATTACTAAAGCAAATTTTGCTACTTGAATGATAAACGTGACTGCCATTCACCGTGACACATGAAGTCCATACCTCAATTGCTATGATGTAATGGCTATTGACATTTGTCTCAAGTGCAGCATAACAGGTAAACTAATAATAATAAAAACAGTAACACAGTTTTTAGAGAAAGCTTTTTTGACATAAAAAAAATTGGATCATCGCCAGCCCTATCCAAGATTATTGTGATAGACTTTTGTAGAACAAAATTATGAAATCATCCAACTAGCCATGACGTAAGTGCATAGGCTAAGCAGATGGGTTACACTCCAACATTTATTTATACTGTTTTAATGTTTACACCACCGCCCTATATAATACGAGTAAGGATAAATAAACAGTTCGCGTGAAAACATCAATGTGACGGATTCATACGGTAAGATATCGCGCATTTGTATCGTAACAGATACACAGAACAGATAGAGCAAATAGTTCCTCAGCTTTCGCGATTAGAAAAAGTAAAACCTATATTTATATTTCAGTAACTAGCTGACCCGGCAGACTTCGTACTGCCTCAATTGAGAAATAAAAGACCTAAACTTTTGTATAAAATAAACATAAAACAAACAAAAGGAATCCGTCCGACGGGGGACACATCAAAGGGAAAACAAAATTGTTATTTTTATTTAATTCCGAGCATTTTCATATTTATCTACCTTTTAAACCTTCTCTGGACGTCCACAAATAATTCAAGACCAAAATTAGCCAAATCGGTCCAGCCGTTCTCGAGTTTTAGCGAGACTAACGAACAGCAATTCATTTATATATATATATAGATTAAATACTCTGTGTCATTTAACTACCTTTAAATATTACTGCAAAGTATTGGAAAGGTCGGAAATCGATAAATCTATATATTAATACGTGAAGCAAAAATGTTGTACCCCTTTTTTACGAATATTGCGTGGACGGAGGAGAATGATGATGAGAATTTCCAACACTTATACAGAATATAGAGAAGAAGTGCAGTACACAATATTTTTATGCTATTTAATTTCACGCATAAAAAATACATTACATCAATAAAAAAAACATTACACATAATACCATATATTTCACACACACACGCTTAAATACTCTTTTTTTTATTAATAAAGTCTGTGGTAAAATTGAGAATAAATTAATATTGTTTGTCTTTAATATGTATTATTTGTCTATAGTGTAGCCTTGGAGAAATTTTTGATTAAAGAAGTATAGTCTTTGACAACAGAAATATAATAATGTTCAAACTTATAATTTAATTATGGTCGAGTTTCGACCACTGGGCGACCACTAGTCATAATAATAAGCCCGAGATTGACCCTTAAAAGTAGTTTTAATTAGTAAATGAATTGCTGTTCGTTAGTCTCGCTAAAATTCGTGAACGGCTGGACTGATTTGGCTAATTTTGGTCTTGAATTATTTGTGGGAGTCCAGAGAAGGTTTAAAAGTTAGATAAATATGAAAATGCTCGGAATGAAATAAAAATTACAATTTTGTTTTTCCTTTGATGTGTCCCCCATCGGACGGATTCCTTTTGTTTGTTTTAAGTTTATTTTATACAAAAGTTTAGGTCTTTTATGTATCGATGGAGGCACTACGAAGTCTGCCGGGTGAGCTAGTTGCATTATAAGAATAGCGCGAAAAAGGTATCACAAGTTGAATATCGGGAGGGATCTAAGACATGAGATTGAAGTCTCAATCGCTTTGTATAAGAGCTGTCCCACCCTTCAAACCGAAGGAAATGACGCCCGAAAATTCGATCCTAGTCAAACATTATCTTACGAAACCGCACGGATATTTCAATACCCGAACCATTTCTGCCGCAAAACAGTCATGCATTCCGATTAGGAAAAACAACCATCATCCCAATTCACTTTAGATTATAATAAAGACGGTATGATTCACATTGTAGTCTACGGGTTTTCACAACTACGTAAGACCAACTGGAACTTGGCTGCTCGTTTATTCAAGCAAAAAGAATAGAAATTCACGATTTCATTATTTTTGGGTATGAAAATGTTAGGAGGGGGCTCTTAAAAAGACTTGGATGAACTGTGAAAGAGAATATGCGAAAGAAGTGTGTGAGATTGCAGACATGACGCTTGAAAAGCCTGAATAGAAAAAGAGGAATGCATCTGCATCGATACTAGGTAGTGGGATGAAGGCAAGAAGAAGATTATTAATGATAGGGTGTACATGTACAGCTACATACGTACAGGGGATACAACCATCCTACCTATTTTTGCCGCCACGATGGCTCCATTTGAAGTGTGAATAGTCACTGCGAGTGTACAATACAATTGACACTGCAACGTCACTTCGTGAAATTAGTGACCGTTTGCGTTGTCCGTGGGCCCCAGTAACAACTTGACACCAAGTGAGCTGTGCACTAGTAAATTAACCACGGCAATAAAAATGCAATAACTTGGCATCGAAAATCCTCTGTGATTCCTATTCCGGTGAGGATTCTCAAAAATTCGCTTTCCAAAAATATCATTCCTAACGTCGAAATATTAATCCAAAAGAGAATATTCATTTATAGTAAATGTGCAATTTTTTTGGCATTTTTTCATTTGATTAATTTCATACTTTTCTATTAATAAAATTGACATTTAAAAGAATATTTTTTTCATCGCCGTGTGTTAGATTCCAATCACGACGAGGCCTCTCATTGTTTCACCAGTAACAAACAAAGTCACCACTACATCATCGAGATATACTAGGTTTACTGACTAAAGCAATGCACGGCTGGCAATAACAGTACAAAAAACGTTAGTAAACGACTCAATTTTCGAGAACTTTTTTTTATAAAAGGTGTGTTTACACGACGAGGTGCGGCTCAGTTCCCACAGAGAACGGTCTATAAACACGACTAACAAAATAAATATTCAATAGTACGTACATATATTATAAACAATCTGACACTTGTTCCTTGCTTCTGTACAGACAGCAAAAACATTATAGTAATTTTACTAGAAATTTTAACGATCTCCTGCGTGATGGGTTTTAGAAATAACTAATCGTCTATGCTAAAATACGTATTAATAGTTTTTGTATGGCTTGAGAAGAAAATTACAGCCCACTTGATGTTTTTTTTTTATTTTTTTTATTGCTTAGATGGATGGACGAGCTCACAGCCCACCTGATGTTAAGTGGTTACTGGAGTCCATACACATCTACAACGTAAATGCGCCACCCACCTCGAGATATAAGTTCTAAGGTCTCAGTATAGTTACAACGGCTACCCCACCCTTCGAACCGAAACGCATTACTGCTTCACGGCGGAAATAGGCAGGGTGGTGGTACCTACCCGTGGGGACTCCCAAGAGGTCCTACCACCAGTGATTACGCAAATTATAATTTTGCGGGTTTGATTTTTATTACACGATGTTATTCCTTCACCGTGGAAGTCAATCGTGAACATTTGTCGAGTACATATTTCATTAGAAAAATTGGTACCCGCCTGCGGGATTCGAACACCGGTGCATCGCTTCATACGAATGCGCCGGACGTCTTATCCTTTAGGCCACGACGACTTGACTGAAATGATTACCGGACTCTTTATAGACATGAACACGTAAATGCCGGCCCCTACCTTGAGACATGGGCTCTGAATGTCAGTTCCACGTACAATGGCTGCCCACCTTCCAAACCGCAATGCTTTACTGTTTCGCGGCAGAACTAGACTGGTACCTAGGTAGGTACTACTACCTACTACTACCCGCTCAGGTGAGCGGACTCACTACACACCCTACAACCAGTGAAGATTTATATATCTTTGGAGGTTTGTTACTCAATCACGCAAAATAGTTGTTCGCAATTACTATGTTTTATGATTTTATTGAATTATAAACTTAAGTACACGCATTGGATACCATATCAGTTCACGGTGTATCTATTTTATTCGACTCACAATCAGTAATCCTTTTTATGAAAAGAAGAATAAGTACCCTCACTACTATAGGATCTTTTTTGATATTTCGCAAAAAGATATCTTCTTGCATTCACAAATAGGATCCGTTTGATAATTGTAGTCGTCAATACCCGGACAGTGTTGGATATTTGTACTATAATTTCTTACCTATTCTAGTAACCTCGAGGAGCTATTCTAAATTCACCGAGCTCGTAGGTGAGCTTACGGGGCTCAAACCGGGAGTGTTGCTAACACTGGCCCTAGCAAGAGCAGTGCTTCGCAGAATCTACCGCCGGATCGAAAACGCGACCCACTGAGAAGATCCGGCGAGAAACTCAGTGGGCTCTGTCTATGGGTTAATTTACTCGTCGAGCCCTTCGTCGCAAGCGGCGAGTTCGGCGACGACGGTGACCGGTGCTTGAGGTACCTAAAAGCACCGTTATTGGATCAGGAGGATCCGTAATGACGTGTTTAGGGCTAAATACGATATTGTATTCGTTGGTTCGTGATTTTAGAAACGAACAGATCTACAAATTTGTTCGTTGTTTATGGATCAGGCAGTCTTTGACCCGGAAAAAACAACGTGTTATATGACAATATGCCCAACGAATACCAAATATTTTTCTTACATTAACCGACTGATTTTATTAGATTATTTATGAGATATAAAATCACTCGTCTATCAGATTATTCATACTTGAGATAATATTTACAATCTACTGAGTTTCTCGCCGGATTTTCTCAGTGGGTCGCGATTTCGGTTCGTTGGATCCGGTATTAGATTCTGCGAATCTCTACTAAAACAAATAGATAAACAAAAAAACAAATAGATAACAAAACGAAATATTGGAACTTTTTTTTATTGCTTACTAGCGACCCGCCCTCGCTTCGCTTCGGAAACATTAAAACACACATGAAACAAAACAAAAAAAAAATATATATATATAAAAAAAGTAGCCTATGTTCATCAGGGACAATGTCGGCTTCTAATAAAAGAATTTTTCAAATCGGTCCAGTAGTTTCGGAGCCTATTCGAAACAAACAAACAAACAAATCTTTCCTCTTTATAATATTAGTATAGATATAGATATGGGTGGACGAGCTCACAGCCCACCTGATGTTAAGTGGTTACTGGAGCCCATAGACAACGTAAATGCGCCACCCACCTTGAGATATAAGTTCTAAGGTCTCAAGTATACTTACAACGGCTGCACCACCCTTCAAACCGAAACGCATTACTGCTTCACGGCAGAAATAGGCAGGGTGGTGGTACCCACCCGCGCGGACTCACAATAGGTCCTACCTACAGTAATTGGTAAGTACTTGAATTCATCGTACTGAATTTATTAATTTGATACGCTAGATCGTCACCCCACATATTGGGGCTGGGAAGTGGTATATGGAAGAGTAAGAGTTTAAACCTACTAACCACACACCGTTACTTTAACAATAATTATGATCTGATCTTGTATGCGAATGTGGGTTTCTATACCCTTGAATGGCAACTAGGAATCATCGAGTTTCAATTAATCATATTTGTCTGAACAAATACATGCTCTATATGTGTATTAGTTTTAAAAAATATATATTTCGTATCAACGTTTTTCTCGAATATTCACCTGGGTGGATCACTCTTCAGATCGCGTGAACGAATGACTGTGTATTGGGATCAAAAGTAGCCTATATTTCTTCGCAGATTTCAAATTTTCTGAGACATGCCAAAATAAACTCTAAAAATTGTTTGTAATCTTTTACTAGTCTTTAGTTATCAATTTTCTATTTTCTTCTATCTTCTTCCATATACAGGCTCAGCAGATTCATCTGTTTTTGCAGCAGATTTATCTATGCATTGACTTATTAAGACGTATTAATTGATATTTACCGATGTACCGGTGTTTCCCGAGCGCTATGACATGTCCTACTTCAAACGAGGCTTGTGGAGAGTATTAAACTGTAGGCAGCGGCTTGGCTCTGCCCCTGGCATTACTGACGTCCATAAGCGACGGTAACCACTCACCATCAGGTGGGCCGTATGCTCGTCAGCCTATACGGCAATAAAAAATAAAAAGTAATAAGATAGATACAATGTATTTTATTTATTATAAAAAAAAGAACATAATATTCCTAACCTAAAAGTACATGTTATTATCCGCAACATGCTTCGTCAGATTACAGAAATAGAGTTGTCAACAACATGCTTCGTCAAATAAGATAGATTGATTCACTTAATTGGCTGAAGCAAGAAAAATAGAAAGAAGAACGCAATTGAAATTCATTAAATACATTCAACGCGACCACTTCCTGTTTACCACCACAGAAACTTCTTTAAGGCCCGATAAGCCAATAATGAAGTCACAATTTAATATAAACGAAATTGTTTTTCCTGTTTTTCTCGTGTTAAAATTATTAAATTTTACTTTAAAAATTTATACAATTATTAGTTTCGTACGTGATAATATCGAAAATTAATGTGTAAATTCGGTGTAACTATAAACCGCAACAAGAACTTAATTAACGTTTATTTACAAGTCGTCAAATTAAACACTAATTAAAACAAAATATGTGCTCGTTCGAATTTCGAAACCTTTGCTCATTAAAATTATAAAGTGAATTTTACTTAAATTTGTACATTATGATATTTTTCCCTAAACTTTTACCGCTGTAAATAGACCGACAAGATGAACTACTATTAAGAGATATAACATCGAAGACCCAATTTTATGATACAAAGGCTGTACTGTCATGCATACGTTCCGTCATGATCTATGCAAGTGCAGTATTCGCTCATGCGGCCCGCATGTAGGTACAAAAACTCTCGCCAGGCCATTCAATCTCGTTTTTTCAGGATAGCCATCGGACCACGCTGGTATTTGAGGAATATTGATGTTCATGATGATTTAAATTTCGAACCTATGTGCCAGAACGCTACATCGGTAAAGCGGCGCGACACGATACCCCTCATATCGTCGCTGCCGCTGAATACATAACTGACCCAAGCGATGGTATAACGGAAAGCCGCCGTCGCCGAAACATGTCTTGCCGAGTCCCTGGATCCACTCATGATACTTACGCTTCCTTCCACTGCAACTCTTCTAAGTCTCCAGATAAGCATAATTTTTGCTTTATACGTACCTAGTCAGGTCATAAATTCTGTCACATGTTTAATGTAAAATAATTGAAACAAGTTTATTCATTATGTAACCATTCATATACCAAAATAAACCTAACAAAACATAGATTCTTATGACACTAAAGTTTATTCAAAATGACCTCCGTGATTTTGAATACAGGCCTTCAATCTGCGCGGCCAGTCGTCTATTGCAGCACGAACGAGGTCCATGTCAATATCGGCGGCTGCCTTAATCAAGGATGTCTTGAGTGACTCCAAATTGGGATGAGGCTTTGAGCACGCCTTTTCCTCCAAGTGTTGCCATATCTTGTAATCTAACGGATTCAAATCTGGACTGGAGGAGGGCCAGTCTTCGTGCCGGATGAAGTCGATTTCACGCGCCGCCAGCCAGTCTTGTGTGCTCTTCGCTCTATGAGCTGGCGCCGAATCTTGTTGGAATACCCAGTGCCTGTTATTGAACATGGTATGAGAAACAGGTTCCACAAGGTTCGTCAGGACTGTATTTTGATACACAACTGCATTCGTTTTTACACCTTTCTCACAAAAATGTACCTCTGTTAAGCCCCTATAAGAAACTCCCAACCATACCATGAGCGAGGATGGAAAATGACCTCGTTGGACACGCGGAATACGGTTGCTCGCTTCTTCACTACTGTGTGCGTACACCTTATCATTTTGTTTGTTGTAGCTCTCTTCTACGGTAAAAAATTTTTCATCCGTAAAAAGAATTTCCCGATATTTTTTCCCGCATACCGCTTCAACAAAGCGCGGCATCTCTTCAGTCTCAGGTTCATTAGACGAGCATTCAAACGATGTCCTGTTTTTCTTCGATATGCCCGAAGCCCTAAGTCTTCATTTAACACCCTTTTCACCGTGGTTCTGCTTAACCCCATCTGAAGGGCCAACAGTTTCTGCTTACGTTTGGGATTTCTTTGAATTCGCGCCTTCACAGCTTTTATCACTGCTGGAGTCCTAACAGACCGAGGGTGACCACTTCTTGACCTGTCATCTACACTAGAGTCTTCATTGTATCGTTTGATGGTACGATAAACGAATCTTTTGGTTATATTAAATTTTTTCAGTATGTTAAAAATTTGAATTGGCGCGTAACCGCAACGATGCAACGCAATAACTGCAACACGGTCTTCTTTAAGCGTCCACTCCATATTTAAAAATGAGTAAAATTCTAAAAGTATACATTTTTATTTTCATGAACTGCAACACGGTCTTCTTTAAGCGTCCACTCCATATTTAAAAATGAGTAAAATTCTAAAAGTATACATTTTTATTTTCATGAACTGCAACACGGTCTTCTTTAAGCGTCCACTCCATATTTAAAAATGAGTAAAATTCTAAAAGTATACATTTTTATTTTCATGAACAATTCGAAATTCGAATTCAATAAACTTTTTTGTGGCCAGCATTCTAAAAGAAAAGTTTTTACTGTGTGACAATACTTATGACCTGACTAGTTATATGTGTGTAGGACATAAGGCGAGGTCTAAATTACTACGCCCTCTGTTATATTCTAATCAAGTAATCGACTAAGGTTATGTGCGATCTAAAAGATTATAATTGGCAGCAAAGGACGGTGTATATTCTGAGGGCTTCACATAACTCTAAACATTATTGTCCAGGGCCAAATTCAAAATAAACTAGACTAGTTTACTTGGATAGAGATATTCCTCATCTAGCCAACTTTTCATTTAAATTAAATTCGCTTTCTGTCGACGGTACACGATAAGTCGGTAAGGATATGTGCTATAAATTTATACACGAAGCGTGATCATTAATTATTTTTACAAGCCGTCACCGAATTGTAATTGTTATGTCATTTATAAATAAATAAATGACATGGACAGTTTTGTAAGTACTTTTATTTTTGTTAATAAATAAAAAGCTTGAGGATTTTATAAATGGCATTCGTTTGCCCGGATTGATTCTGGATATCAATTCGATGATACTGGTAACCGATTCAATACTTTATTAAAAAAAGGAAGACATTAAAAGAAAGATAGAAGACAGAAGAAGGAAGTGAGAAAATGCATGATCTAATGTGCTTTTGGTTGAACGCTAAACTTCTTATTTATATTTATATGTTCCTACACATGAAACAAGCTCAGTAAGCACAACACCCTGCCTATTTAGAGAGATTATTGTTCGAAGACTATTGAGGTTCATTCCTATTTAATTCTTACTGCATTTGTCTTGAATATTGGATCTTAATGTTAATCCGAATGTCTCCGTCCTACAATGACAACAGTTTGTTCACCGGGCCATCTCTAATTATTGACAGTACCTTTCCTCACCTAATCTTCAAGTCTTACTTCGTATCTCTAAATGGGATGTGACATTCACTATACCTTAATTAATATTAAGGCTATCAGGATGTTAAGAATGCTAATGAATGAATGATGCTAAGCAGGATATTAAGGCTGATCCCCAGACATAGCTGGTGTCCAAGACCAACTGTGACGACTTTCATCCATTGTTCTGCACGTTCATTGCCTACTATGAAACACTGTTTTTACACGCTTTTATTAGCTTGGTATATTACAACGTATATTTGTTTGCATATAACGGAATCTTTGAACACCCTTTTCGCCGATTTTAAGACGTCGCATCAACGTGACATTTGCATACGCATCACGGACCGATGGCAACACAATAATTTTAAAACTGCGCCTTAATATCCTAACCATTGTGAAGAGGATAAAAACAACTGATGGTAGGACCTCTTGTGAGTCCGCACGGGTAGGTACCACCGCCCTGCCTATTTCTGCCGTGAAGCAGTAATGCGTTTCGGTTTGAAGGGCGGAGCAGCCGCTGTAACTATACTGAGACCTTATAACTTATATCTCAAGGCAGGTGGCGCATTTACGTTGTAGATGTCTATGGGCTCCAGTAACCACTTAACACCAGGTGGGCTGTGAGCTCGTCCACTCATCTAAGCAATAAAAAACCTACCTACTAAAAAACATACCTACCCGTGCGGACTCACAAGAGGTCCTACCACCAGTAAATACGCAAATTATAATTTTGCGGGTTTGATTTTTATTACCTGATGTTATTCCTTCACCGAGGAAATCAATCGTGAACATTTGTTCATACCCCACCTGCCGTGCGGGTGGGGATCCGGCGATTTTCTACTGTGGAAAAAAAAAAAACCGTCGCCTTTGGACTTCAACAATGCCAGGGGCAGAGCCAAGCCGCTGCCTACCGCTTAATACTCTCCACAAGCCTCGTTTGAAAAAGTATATGTCATAGCGTCGGGAAACACCGTGGAGGGGAGCTCAATCCAAAGCCGGATCGTGGTACGTGGCAAAAAAGATCTCTGGAAGCGGACTGTAGATGACAGCAGTTGCTCCAGGTAGTATGGATGAACTCTACTCCGGTGGCGGGCGGTGCGATGGTAAAAATGAGACGATTATATCATCTCAAACAAACAAAACTCATCTTTAATTACAAAGACAGATGTTGTGTATTACGCGAAATGTCGCTTAAACCAAATATCATTTCACCCGTCGATATATTTTACAGCACGTGATTGCCATGAAATTTGTGCTCCATCATAAATCAAGAAAAATGCATTATCAAAAACTATACAACAAAAAATATTTCGATGCCTCCAATGAACACTACTCTAATTCAAAATTTTGAAATTTTTCACGAAAATTGCTTCACCATGTTAAAAGTATTACAATTAATCATTATTGATGGGGTTCGAAGCAAGAGTAATTCAGGTAGTTATACAAAAAAAAACATAAATATATCTGCAATAATAAAGATTTTATCAACTTTTTTCATTTAAACGCTCCTCCTGTAAATCTATGAATTTAAAGTTAGCGTAGTGTTCATCGGAGGCATCGATTTATTCATTGTGTTCTACGATGTTTACGCGCACGATAAGATACTTACTATCAGATGTTGTGAAAGTGAACTGGACTACACAAAGCGATAACAATTGGGGCTTGTAATCGAAAGATTTTGGAGTTACGATAATAATATAAAAAAAAAACGATAAATCCTAAATCCATTCGTTGGATTATTTTTGAAATTTACTTTATTTGTTTTTTTACGTAGATAAAATATATATAGCTATAGATAAAATATTTAGAAAGAATAGATGAAATTATTTTGTTTTTGAAATTATGTTTCACTAGAGGTCCCGCAGTAGTCGAAATTCGACTATAATTAATTGGAATTGTAAGTTTGTACACTACTATGATTGTATTTTATACTTATATAATCACAAATTTCGCCAAGGCTACTCTATAAAAAATATTAACAAAGACAAACAATATTTAATCTATTCTCAATTTGACAACAGACTTCAAGAATAAAAGTTTGACAATAAATAGTAGGTATGCATGCGTGTGTGCGTCAAATACATGGCATGTAGTATGTGTAATGTTTTTTTTATTGATTTAATGTATGTTTTATGCATTTTTTTTAAAAAATATTGGCATTGTGCATTTCCTCTCTATATTCTCTATAAGTGTGGAAAATTTCAAACTCCTCCGTCTGCACAATTTTCGTAAAAAGGGATACAAAGTTTTTGCTTCACGTATTAATATATAGATTCTCACAAGTAAAAACAATTCTCGATACTGGCAATTTTAATTAACATTTCGCTTATTATTAGTTTGTTAGTTGATTAGTTTTGTTTCACGTTACGGGCTTCGGTGACCTTTTAACTCTAAGTGGACCGTGAACTCGTCTAAGAGTTAACATTAAAAAATCTGAACCATAATAATATATGAGTCGTTAACATAACTAAAACATGTTTAAAGTTTAATAACGCATTTGCGTAACAATATCTATTTTATAATTTTCAACATTCCCCACCATACTTTTTGTTGAAAATAAGAGCGTTTTTACGAATTTTTGAACGGATTGATTCATCATAATAAACAATCAGCCTGTTCAAACCAGAATCACTTAATATAGTTCACTTCCGACCGATGCACTATTCATTTATTCAAACAAGTTAATTAATTCTAGAGCGCCGACAAATAATCTGTTTAAGTAATTAATTTCATTGGCTAATAACATACGCAGATACATATTCATGTGTAATATTTTAAGATATACACACACATAACTATACGTCGTAAGTTGTCAGTTTATTTTCCCGATGACGCCTCGCGATCCCGCCAAAATACCGGACAATAAATGCTGCCCTGCCACATAGAGTTTTAGCTATATATTTTATCCAAAACCTTGACTATATATTGTTTTATTGTCCTTGTATGCAGACTAGCATACGGCCCACCTGATGGTGAGTGGTTACCGTCGCCCGTGGACTTTAGCAATGCCAGGGGCAGAGCCAAGCCGTTGCCTACCGTTGAGTACTCTCCACAAGCTTCAGTTGAAGAAGGACATGTCATAGCGCTCGGGAAACACCGTGGATGGGAGCTCATTCCAAAGCCCGATGGTACGTGGCAAAAAAATCTCTGGAAACGCACTGTGGATGACCGCAGTGGCTCCTGTATGGATGAACTCTACTCCGGTGGCGGGCAGTGTGATGGTAAAAACGAGATGAAATCATCTCAAATAATATGCGTTTATCATTTCTTATTTAGCGTACATAAGAAGGTCAAATTATAAAGTGATACTTTTCTCTCGTTTTCGTGAACACGAGGCGTTTAATTGCAATAACGTTTTATATAAGTCGTGTAATAGTTGTGCAGAAAAAAAGTGTGGTGAGATCAGCGCGGTGGCCTTCAAAGTTTGTTACAGCACAATCAACGTGAAATGGTCACTATTTTTTTAACTGCAATATTTTAAATGTATTCGCGACAAATAACATTTTTGAGGGTATGTAATATATCTCATATTTAACTTTGTAGTAAATAATGATAAGTGAAAGCTCTCGTGCTTATTCAAAGTCGAAGTTTCGATTGCATTGTATAATCCGATCCTTCAAACTGGAACCCACTGATAGAGACGCAGCTTCGCGGTAAAAATATTCAAGCAAGCAATAATATGATGTGTGTGAATACATATTGCATACGTCATTTCACGGTGACCACAAAAACTATAATAAGAGATTAATACGCAAAAATAACTAAAGTTCGCAAGGCGCGATCATGCATTTAAATTTGCTAAATAAATTTAAAATTATTTGCAACAGGCAAAACGCATGAACCTAATCTAGGAGAACGAAATTCACGATATCGTCTTGTTTCCTGCTCCGCGGACCAGCAAAACATGGCACGCAAAAACACTAATTAACCATACGTAATGACTACACACTAACACAATGGTACATCCGAAAATCACCCTTAAAGCTCATATCTTTGAATGCCAATTTCTTTTGTAGCTCTTGATAGTAAGGTTTGAATGCAAAACTTCCCTTTGTGACAATACTAAGGCTTTCGGTGTTCAGTGGTTAGTTATGCTTAAGACACCTGCATGGATATATTAATAAAAGTTTCTAATAAATTAATGAGCAGATGATCCTTCTGCTAAAGGCGTAGTAATTTATTTATATGAAACAACGTAAACGTTTGAATAAACAGTAAAGCCTGTTTTGAAGATTATCCGTTTGAGCACAAAAAAATAGTATAAGAATATGAAACACCTTTTACAATTTAATTCCGTATTTATTTCAATTACTATTTGAAATTAGAAATTATTTAATCATTAAACTCAATAGTTATACAACAATCATGATGTAAAAAGCGGCACATTTCGGCGAAATCTCTGCGAAAGATATTGGTATTTGTTATTTAAGTGTCTATGTACAAATAAAACTACATACTTTTACGGTTTGTTTTTCTTTTACTATTGTCAGTATTTATTTTATTTCGGACGTTTCGGAATCACGGTCACGAACGAATGGTGTAATAATAATAATAATAATAAACATTTATTCCAAACGTAAATTAGGTACAAAAAATAAAAAACAAAAATAAGAAAAATAACGAGGCTTGGAAACGGTAACCGTATAGGTATACGTTGGGTATAGGTATTCCCAACGTATAGGTATTGATATTGGGTGTTGGTATAAGTTGTTCTTTTTATGTAAGTTCCAATGCCCATGATACAGGGAAAAAATCCATATCCCCATTAAATAAGGATTCTTATCATTTACCAACGAATTCTATGCAATACCTACGTTTTGAATCTACAGAATATATATAATTCGTGTTATGAGTACTGGCAGTAGGGATGCCCCGTGCTATGAGACGGACGGATTACTCTTGTAACTAACATTTCTCTATTTTCTACTGCTAAGACCTCGCGATCTAATTGCGAGATTGTCTTGTCTGCTCTAATCTAACAGATAAGGTACGCTCGATTGTAACAAGTGATTTTATTTACGACAAAAAACTCGTGATGGCCCAGCCCTGTGTCAAACAAAAGGCTATTAACCCAAATTCCTCTAGTCGTATCTATCGCCCATAAGTGTTCCAATAAAAAATAACCAAAACATTTTCCTTTCCGCGAAGATTATTCCGATAGGCAATTCACGTTATAAATTTTAATAAGCTTCTATTGTCAGAGCGAATCGGGTGTTTCAAAAAAGAACCGGGCGTTCTTTACAATAACTAAATTACATACTTTTCCTACGACATTAAATACATTTTGAACATTATTATTAAATTGTCGACAGTGTCACGTTGCCTCGCTGTTGCTGTTTTATTAACCAGAGTCCGGATTACGAAGCGATAATAACTTCCTTTACATTAATAACTCCACATTTCTATGTAATGCCACTCTTTTGATGTTCGCCTTAATTTTTTTTTGCTTAGATGGGTGGAACTCACGGCCCACCCATTAAGTGGTTACTGGGTTGATGATGTTCATGGCATCATCAACTTATATACGACTACCCAATTTGGGACATGATTTCTAAGTCTCAGTTCTGTAGAACAACGACTGCCTACATTTCAAACCGCCACCACACATCTGGAGTCGTGAGATTCATGTCTCAATTCTCCTGCTTTTCGAACTTTAAGCCTATTTCTATGCAGAAATGAATGGAATGGAAGTCCTATGTCTGAGTCTTCGTTAATTACTCTTTCAAAATTTTAACAGATCAATTTTTATTCCACGATCATGTTCTTCCTTCAACGTGGAAGTAATTCGTGAACACGTCTTAAATATCTTGATTTAAAAATATTAGTCGAAGCCGCAGAATTTGAATACAGACACATTTGCATCTTTCGTTCCGTATATTTGTATCGATTGCGAGTTATAAATGTTATAAAATTTTCGACAATTTTGGGTTTCATGAAGATAAACTATTTCGCTTAACCTACCCTGACCACTTAAACTGTCTCCGAAATGTCCGAAATAATAAAATGACAATAGAAAACGCGCTACGGTTTAACCTCGTAAGTTTCATTATATTTCACCTAACTTTAAACGAAAGCATCATTATGCGCGCTATAACTATTTCCAGTTATCGAAATGTCGCAGTTAATCTAATATTAACCTATAAAATTTAATAAAATTGAAAAATATGCATGCGGTTTGAATACATAATAAATGACTTTTGTGGCTTGAGGAAACTTATTGTTTTGTTCTATTAATATTTTCAAATGTCCTTATAAAGCGGCAACGATAATAATGGTTTGTTACGAATTTTACGCGCACGTGACTTGTAATTAGAAAAAGAATCAATTTATTCCTTAAGCAATTGGTAGTGTCTCTGTAGGGCGTAAAGACGAAGCAAATGCGGCAAATGTAAGTTTTTTTTTATGAAGGATAACTAGTGCCCGGAGGCCTTTCCAATTTCCCCACGAATATCGCCAACCATCTTAATACGTATGGTCGAAGTTTCAATTGTATTGTAAAAGTTCTATCCTACTGCAACGGATTGTAATATGCGCATGCGATAAGCAAAGGGGATTAGTTTGATATCTTGTTTCGAGAATTCATTATTCCATCGGAACACTTACATTTCCTTCTTCAAACGACTCATATGTCACCGCGGTACACCAATAAGGCAGTCTTTGACAATAAAACTATACAGTGCTGTAGGAAGATTTAAAAAAAAACAAATAAAAAAAACAATTTCCAAAAGCATTATCACATTGTGTTTTGAAATAAAATGCATTCGTACAATCGTTATCGCCAAAAACGTAACCAGAGAATTCGTAATGGAACATAATTCGTTATCAAAAACGCAAAACGCCTTCCGCTTGCGTAACATCCAAATCTGGTACTTACGATATCGAGTTCGATTCCTGGCGGGGTTATCAGCTGATCAAGGTCGCGGCATAGTTTTCTTTCGTACGTTTTATCTGTGGAGTGGTTCTTCGGTGTCGTACGACTGCCGCTTAGTGTGTTCTGTTGTCAGCCAAAATATTGATGCAATTCGCTGTGTTATATTTCGTCAGGAACAAAGAAGGCATAATGAAGTCTTTTTAACATAAGCAGCACTGCTTAAACCAGGGGCTCCCAAACTTATTTTGTGTACTGCCCACTTTGAGAATAAATTATTTTTTAACGCCCCCATTTTTTCACCTAATTAATAACCATTATAGCGAGAGCTCAGTCGGTGTCTAAGAGTCCTCCTAGGTGAAATTACCAATCGCCTCCCAAGCCTCTACGCAAGGCCCCCATTTTTTTTTTGAGTCTCTAGGCCTGCAACGCCCACAAAAGGGCGTTATCGCCCACTTTGGGAAAGGCTGGCTTAAACAAACCAAATGGGTAGCACTACTGACACTAAATCGTTCTTATTCGATCGTTAGACCAGCTCAATGCTGAAATCCTGATTTTGTAGATATCAGAACTACAAAAATTTACCAAGTTTCATGATTTTTTTATTGCGTTATTGTAGACACGAGAGAGATTAGGGTCCACGTGATGTTAAATGATTTCTGAGGTCCATAGACATTACAACGCAAATGTATTACGTACAATGTACGTACAATGCAAAAGTACGCATTGTACGTTCTACCACCATCACAAAATTAATGTTCGGTCCCCGTTTAACGTGAGCATCTTTGTGCAAAATAAGTAGGTATATCAAAGATCTGGGTGAACTTTTTCTTCTCATAATATAAAATTCTAACTCCCGTAACAAAAAAGAAGAACCAGCTTTTGGACATTGGATTGGACGCTTAATTTATTATTTATTTTATTTATTCATACAGAAATATAATATACATATATATATACTAGAACAGTGAACCTATCGCTAAAAACCTTAAAAAATATAATAACCCTTTAGGAGTCCCTTTAGGCAAAGTTCCGAAGATACTGGCAGCGTTTCCCCTTTGAATAGATAAACTAATTCTTTATCCGAGGTCTCCTGTGATGTCGATTATTATTATTATTACCACTATTTTTTACTGCTTAATTTATTATTTTTTAATATGTCTACATTAAGTAATTTACATAATTTTACCGCTATTAAAAATGTATTTATGTATAATCAATATCGTGAATGGTACAACAAAGTTACCACCAATATGCATGGTTAATGGATTGGTTTTATTAAAACACAAATTGAAATTGACCTTGCTTTTTGTTTGAACTGGCTGGCTCTTAAATAAAATAAAGAAAAAAAGCTCAATTTTATCGTATTATAATAATTAGAACATTTTAATTAATCTCTCATTTTACTCAGATACTACAAGCATATACTACTATGATGGAATTCATAAGAAGATCGTGGGATCGGTCGTTATTTATATCCACAAACTTAAGCAACATAATTTATCTCTTATACCTACAAAACTTGTATTAATAATACCGAAACAGCCACTAAACTAACCACAAAACAAGTTTGACAAAAGAAAAAAACACAGAGTATCGAAAACGGATAATACATATGACTACCTACACGTATTTAGGTAACCTAAATTAGAAAGAGATAGTAAATGCGATATATAGTATGTTACTCGAGGTTATCAATGTATTTTATAACTTTCAAGTAAACGTTGCTCTAGATATAGTAAATGCAATATACAGTCACCAGATGTCATCGTTTTGAATGTAGCGAGCGACTAAGTATATATGAGTAAATTGGACTTAAAAAAAGTAAGGGTATAAGACAAGCCAGCACCGATGTGATCTCGCCTTTCTCAGTAATCGAACTAAATTTCGAACCTCGAAATTAAAATCTTACCATAATCATTGTAACAAGGAAAACATGCCTTTTTCTGATATATGAAACATTTATAACCGCAGTTTATTTATTCAGATATGAAACATTCGTATACCATTTTAACAATACGAAGCAGCTCATTCAAGATGATAGCCGTTGACCGTAACACTGTATTGACAGTAATACAACTTTGATGGCAAATTACATTGCTAAGTTTATGAAATGTTTTACGGACACCAAATTATCTTGGTGTTTAGAGCAAACAATTTTTTTTTCCTACCTAATCTGATGGCTTAGGGAGAGGATATCAGCGTTACCGGGTTGTAGGTGAGCTCACGGGGCTCAAACCTGACATTGTTGCTAACAAAAACCCCAGCAAGAGCCGTGCTTCGCAGAATCTACCACCGGATCGAAAACGCGACCCACTGAGAAGATCCGGCGAGAAACTCAGTGGGCTGTGTCTGTGGGTTAATTTACTCGCCGAGCCCTTCGTCACAAGCGACGGGTTCGACGAGAACGGTGACCGGGGCAAACAATGCTTTCTAATATAAACTAGGTATAGGACTCGACGATAGGCGATTTTCAGCTCGGGTGAAGTCAAAAACGTACCTTTCCAGCTAAAAGACTGAAATGTTTAACATTATTCTCAAGAATTGTATCTTAATACACACTTACTGGTGTATACTTCAATTACGGGTGGTAGGACCTTTTGTGAGTCCGCACGGGTAGGTACCACCGCCCCGCCTATTTCTGCCGTGAAGCAGTAATGCGTTTCGGTTTGAAGGGTGGGGCAGCCGTTGTAACTATACTGAGATCTTAGAACTTATATCTCAAGGTGGGTGGCGCATTTACGTTGTAGATGTCTATGGGCTCCAGTAACCATTTAACACCAGGTGGGCTGTGAGCTCACACATCTAGGCAAAAAAAAAAAAAAACTTAACAGCTAAAACTTCTTCGATTCAATCTTGCCAATTTAAGTCTTGATTAATGTTTGAGGTTACAGCAAAGAGATCAAACGCGATTCGGAAGAGATAAGCCGCGATTTTAACGTACACATCTTTAGTTTTCAATGTGTATATAGACCAGCCTTGCCCGTTCCAACTTCCACTGGTAATCTTGAAGACACGGTGCGCCGACCACGTGCGACCGTGTGATATTCAATACGTTGTTCGGTCGCCGTTTCTAGTGTTACGTAAGCCAACGCCGACTTTCAATGTCGACTGCGGGTCCGCACTTTGCGCTCTCGTTATACTATTCGCCTGTTTAATAATAAATTGCACAAGTGTTCCGCTGTTGACTTGTTGTTCAAATTAAAACAATTCGTTTTGTTTGTTTACGGATTGCTTACACGGTACCCGGTGAAATTTATATTTAATAACATTTGTTTTTGAGCGTTCATTTCAATTTATAATTTTTGTATAGTGTACGACTCAAATTGAAGAAATTAAAGAATAACAAATGCAATTACTGTACAGTGTACGACTCAAAATGAGGAGATTAAAGAATAACAAATGCAATTACTGTACAGTGTACGACTCAAAATGAGGAGATTAAACAATAACAAATGTCTCCGTTAAATTTTCTTATCATGAATAATTATTGAAGCAAATCTAAAATGTTTATTGGAGAATGCACATATTTAAATGACAGGCTTAGGTCAGATACCCACGTTTACAACTTTACAATATAAACTAATACGCAATCCAGTTTTAGTATAAGACTTATTCAAATAAATAATTTAAAGAATGTATACATATATACAAATCAAAGAAAAAGTCAAAAGACTTTGAACTTTGACTTTCACCAGTAAAAAAAAAGTCAAAAGACTATGACTTTTTTTTTACTGGTGGTAGGACCTCTTGTGAGTCCGCGCGGGTGGGTACCACCACCCTGCCTATTTCTACCGTGAAGCAGTAATGCGTTTCGGTTCGAAGGATTGGGCAGCCGTTGTAACTATACTTGAGACCTTAGAACTTATATCTCAAGGTGGGTGGCGCATTTACGTTGTAGATGTCTATGGGCTCCAGTAACCACTTAACATCAGGTGGGCTGTGAGCTCGCTCGTCCACCCATCTAAGCAATAAAAAATAAATAAATAAAAGAACTAAGTCCTAAAAAGATACATTTCGTACTATAAAAAACTACAATAATTAGGAATCCGATGTCAATTCTGCACAAACAAAAGACTAGTCATCAACCAGTATAGCTAAGTTCTGTATTATTAAAAGAACACACTTATTTTTTCTAGTTTTGACCTTAACCTCTAAAACATTACTATAATACAATTTTGCTGTTTGCTTAATTTTAGTCAGTTAAATAGTAATAGGTTGTGTCATTTCTGCCAGTAGAAGCTGGAAAGTAGAAAGCCTTGAAAGAAAGAGAGAGAGAGATAGAGAGAGGTTTTTATTGAGCAATTCTCTTTTGATACCGCTGTCAAAATACACGGTTTTTGTAACGGATTGATCACTCAACCCAGCAATCAATCTTTGTTCTTTGTACAATGAATATTGTATTTTACGTATGTCAAGAGGGAATGGTTAAAAATCTGTGCTTCACATTGTGATCCCGAGCAGAAAGGCAGGCAGCGGCTTGGCTGTGTCCTTGGCATTACTGATGTCCATGAACTTCAAATCACTCAGACTACCATCAAATGGACCGTGTGTTCGTCTACTACAAAGGCAGGCATAAAAAAGAGGTACCATTGCTGGCACAACGCCCATATATTCCACTCTAAGGCCATAATATAATACAATACAATTGAAACTTATCCGATCGATAACACGAGCTCGTTTATCAAAATAGGCAGTGAAATTCGCCTACAAATCATCATTCTCCTGTCCTTCTCCCAGTCGCTTGGGGTCGGCGCAACATGTTTTCTCCTTCCATATTCCTCTATCACCATATCGTCTTTCACCCAATCCATCAATTTTTTCTTAGGTCTACTTCTTAACCCACTGAGTTTCTCGCCGGATCTTCTCTGTGGGTTGCGATTAAGGTCCGGTAGTTGATTCAACGAAGCACTGCTCTTGCTAGGCCTAGTGTTACCAATTCTCTCAGTTTAGCCCGTAAGCTCATCTAACGGTCCGCGCGAAGTTGGAATAGCACATTAGCTACCAACGATCAGGTAGGGACAAAAAGGTCTACCTCGTCCTCTTCATGTAGAAATATATACTAGTTACCTGATGGTTGGTGAGCTTGTACAAACATCTAAGCATTTACTGGTGATAGGACCTCTTGTGAGTCCGCGCGGGTAGGTACCACCACCCTGCCTATTTCTGCCGTGAAGCAGTAATGCGTTTCGATTTGAAAGGTAGGGCAGTCGTTGTAATGCTTGAGAGCTTAGAACTTATATCTCAAGGTGGGTGGCGCATTTACGTTGTAGATGTCTATTGGCTCCAGTAACCACTTAAAACCAGGTGGGCTGTGAGCTCGTCCACCCAACTAAGCGATAAAAAAAAAAAACAGATGAAACTGACTCTCCTAATTTTTTTAATGTTTGTATTTACAACACAATTTCCACATTTGATTACATGTCGAATACTTTAGTTTTCGCGCTTGCCGAAAGCGTCATCTCATGGTCTTAGTTAATAGCGTTAATAGAGAGAGAGAGCGAGAGTATTCTTTATTGTACACCAAAAAACAAATAAACTCTCTCTTCCAGACAGACAACCATCAGGTGGACAAGAATCATTTGGAAACGAACTACGCGCGGTGTACCATTCCAGTGAAATACATATACATATATGTACACATACATACATACACACAAACATAATATTCACACGTTCACAACTAAAACTTCACAGTCATCCGCTAGTAAATTATAGCTGTATCTATCTGCTTTTAAGTAAATGTTAAATTATTAATATAAATCGAAGTGGATCGGGGAGAACGTATTAGCCTTTAAGTTGAATTGTGAATGGATTTGCAAATGTTTCGTGCCCTATCGCGTTGAGCTCAACTTTCTACGATACTCTGTTTATACATACACACATATTGTTTATATTTGCATAACATGCTTAACAATTGTGGCTGTTTATTGATAAGTTGATTCGGAAGCAAAATGGTTTCGTAAACAGAGTTTTTCTGGCTTCATGCATAGTTAGTTAATAATAATTCGAACCAAAACTCGATCCCTGCGTGATGACAAGTTGTCTTTATTAAAAAACTAGCGACCCACCCTCGCTTCGCTTCGGAAACATTAAAACACACATGAAACCAAAAAAAAAATTAAAAAAAAGTAGCCTATGTTCATCAGGGACAATGTCGGCTTCTAATGGAAAAAGAATTTTTCAAATCGGTCCAGTAGTTTCGGAGCCTATTCGAAACAAACAAACAAACAAATCTTTCCTCTTTATAATATTAGTATAGATCACTTTTTGAAAACAGAATTTAATTTACTACACGAATTTGGTCCCTTTAGAATGTATTTATCATTCATGTCTAATCGCTTTCACAATGTTGTAAGCGCCACTATGAGCTCACGTCTTTTCAGACACGCATCGTTGCGCAGTGGCGTAAAATACGCATATCTACTCACTATCTACCGCGTTACATATGAACAAGCCTTCTTACATTAGTTAATTTGAGGTTTTTCGTGTACATAGTCGCGACTTGCATCATCGGTGACTGTTAATCATTTTCACTTCATTCAGCGCGACAACCCATCTCGACATTTGAACTTTATGCCTTAGAAAGTGAACACTTCCTACTTTCAATGGCTTGTCTTCTAATACATTTTAATTAGATTCTTAACAAAGAATTCTGACATGACGGACATGTGACATGTGATAACTGACATTTGTAAATTTGAAGCTACACAGGTCCCGGGAGTGCCACCTCTTAAGTACGGCACCGTTCAACACTTTTTATTTATTTATTGTTTAGATGGGTGGACGAGCTCACAGCCCACCTGGTGTTAAGTGGTTACTGGAGCCCATAGACATCTACGACGTAAATGCGCCACCCACCTTGAGATATAAGTTCTAAGGTCTCAAGTATAGTTACAACGGCTGCCCCACCCTTTAAACCGAAACGCATTACTGTTTCACGGCAGAAATAGGCATGGTGGTGGTACCTACCCGTGCGGACTGACAAGAGGTCCTACCACCAGTAATTACGCAAATTATAATTTTACCACGTACCATCCAGCTATGGAATGAGTTCCCCTCCACGGTGTTTCCCGAGCGCTATGACATGTATTTCTTCAAACGAGGCTTGTGGAGAGTATTAAACGTTAGGCAGCTGCTTGGCTCTGCCTCTGGCATTGCTGACGTCCATGAGCGACGGTAACCACTCACCATCAGGTGGGCCGTATGCTCGTCTGCCTATACGGCAACAAAAAAAAACACAAAGTATTATCAATAAGGAGTTGGGATAGCGGCGAGTGACGGGCATTACCAGCCTTTGGTAGCAGTCAGTCAACGCGTCGCATGTAAAACAGCACGCAACGTGACCAGCCGACCGGGAGGAGTGGCGGTGTAGCGCAGGAGTTGCGGGAAGCGACCTTGACGCTGCGAGGAATGAATCACGGCAGCGAAAGTGGGAGAAATGTGCCGCCGCGCCCCTCGCCGCTCACTTTTACTTTCGAGTGTGGCGCAACCGAGAGCGGCGCCGTGGAGCGCGCGCGCCACTCGCCCGGCGCCCGCGGCCCGCAGCGCCGTCGCGCCGATACGCCGAACAAGCTCCCATCCCGGTCGAACGCCGCCCGCGCCGCTAACTCCGCCAGGATTACAGTGACACAACAATAGTGCATCGCAGGATTTAGTTTGAGTGATACTCGCGACGAAAGACGAAACCGGGTCGCCGATAAACGTTGTGCAACAAGTTGCGCGCGGAACTCTCGCGCGGCCTCGCACTCTCCCGCAGGAAGCGTGTCGCAAGTGGGGAAGTGGCGCAAGCGCCGGGAAACCGCCGCGCGCTCCTGTACGCAACGCACCCAGGATTGCCACGGATTTTCCCCTAACATAATACCTTGGTAAGACACATACTAGCTCTATACGAATCTTAGATTTAATTAGCTTCGCCGACGAAACCTTAAAACGAAAAGGTGGTATTTGCAATCTTTCGTTCGGACCAGAATCGCAACTTCAGAGATCGCAGTGAAGGGGATTTAGTATAACCGATACGTTCAAAGCGTACAATTGGCGTCACCGCCGACTGAACTTCGGCTCGGGTGTCGGAAACACAACAAATAAAGAAGTGAAATAACCAAGGACATTACAACTTTCAAGTGATTTCGCGCGCGGCCGACAATAAAAACTTCGTAACGCGCCTGCGCAACCTCTCGGTCTCACTTTCGACGTCTGCATCGAGGCTCGCTCGACGAGTCTTTACGACGAGAATTATTGTTACAAAACCTTCGACATACCATGTTTTCTTTCGAAAGTAACATTTTACAGAAATACGATTTTACCTCGTGATACCATACTATCGGTATCATGGTCGATGTTCAGTGAGCACTTGCCGCGGAACGGTTGCCATGACAACAAGCCAGTTAATGTTGCTATTAAGAGCACGCTTCGAGAAACTCTCATCGTTAAGTAGAACTGAAAGGAACAGCGTCCAAGGCCAGTTGGATAACGAATTTTCGTTTAATATTAATAAATGGCAGACACGGCCGATCGTGACGGATCCAATGGCACACGCGGATGCATACAGCATCACACTCGTTGTTCAGTCCGAAAACACTTTCACGCGATCTATACGAACGTAATTGATAGCCGAATCCAATCGAAATTATACAAGACACGATACCGATGATATAATTGGAGTCGATTGACGAATCTTATTTCGTCGAACAGGAATTCTCGTCATTGTTGTACGTGGAAATTTATTTTGTACGTCATTCCGGCTTATTTTATTTACGTACGATTTTGTTTGCGCTACTAAAATGGTCATTTGTAACTGTGACAACAACCAAACTAGTGCAGTTCAAAGAATCATATGTGATAAAGAAAAAACAAGCGCCACCACCAATATCATTTTCTCTTGAAGAAAGGAAAATGGTGGTAATTAATGATGAAGCTAAATTACAGCTCTAATTTCGTTCATGCCTTTGGAATCTTGATAAATGTGTGAGTCATTTACTCCGGTTTTAGCTAAAACGACTCATTGCAAACGACAAATTCGCTTCTCCCTTTCTAAACACAAGTCAGTTATCAAGATAAGCCGATTGCGCAATTGCACGCACGACTACAGCCTAAACTTTCATTCTCAAACTCGAATATCGGTGGGCGTGTCTTTAAATGTCAGGAATAAGATTTATGATAAACATTCGTGATTAGCCCAGTGACAAAAGTACAATGCCATATACTTTAACTTTCACCTCGGAGAAATGTTTCAGAGAAAGTTTTTTGCCGGTCGCGGATGGCGCGCATCCCAATCTATCTCGCTGGTGACTTCGCCTTAGTATCATAAACAAATTTACTACACTTAATAAAAATATTGGATGACAGTGTACTAAAAATGCAATGACTGTTAATTTCAAAAGAACTTATTGTGTTCTATTAACTAAATCTGTTTATATCGTTTTCCATCGGTAGCCGACACATTGGATAGTGCAACATATTATTTTATGTATAGTAATTACTTTCTATTTCTAATTTACGGTAAGCACCATTTAAGAATAGAAAGAAAGATACAAGTAATGGTGTTTCAGTGAAATAGATCATGTTTTTAGCAACAAACTGACTTCAAAATATCTTAGACACAAAAATAAAATAACAACCTAATTCCATGTTTATTTATAAACTAAAAAAGTATATCGTTTCCATCAATGATCATGCTTAACTTGAATAGAGATATTTCGCAAAACCGTGAACGAACCATTGTTTTGCAACGAAAAGGTCTGTTTCAAATGCTATGATAAATGGATACTCACAAGCAAGACTAAGCACTATTAACTATAAATAATCGCCATCAATAAAATCATTTACTTCTCGATAAAATGTTAGATATTAATTTTAAAACATCACTATACAATAACGACAGACAATAACGAGGCGTAGTAAACATTCACGAAGATGTGGGAACCGCTCACTTTGTTACAAAATAAAATTTCAATAACAAAAATTAAATTAAGAGTCAAACACAGGCAGCAATTAAGGCTGTTCACACAGATGGAGATCGTGTTGCGTAATGTTGTATCTTTGGAAGAAATTCACTGGGTTATCCAACGTGAGCGTTCTTAGACAATGAGTGTGGAAACGAAAGTGGAAAGCCATTACGAAAACGGAACCCGATACTCTTGTACGTTTTAGTACTTCGTACAATATTCGATCATTTATTCTGCGAAGTACTGCTCTTTCTAGGGCTAGTGTTAGCAATGTCCTAGAGCCCCGTGAGCTCACCTACTAGTCAAGTTACACCGGCATAACCCTGCTTCTTCTTAGTCGCATACTTCATTGCTGAAGGTCGTGTACCTGAGAGCCCTTCGTGGCTCTTTGTACCATCAGCTTCCATTTCCTTCGGTTTTCGGCTTAATCCTCTAAAGTTACCAAATTAGATAGGAAAAAAACAATATTTATTCGGGCTAAATACTAAGAATATGAAGATAAAGTAATATTGTAAAAAGTAAAATTAATTACCAAAAATGTTCATTGTTTCAGTCAAGTTGAATTTCCCTAAAAAGCTCTCTTTGAATTAGATTGATTAACAATAAAAGTAATGAATGTTAATATTTAGAAAAACTCCTTTATTACTAAATTATTTTCTTCGTCTGTTATTAGCCATATTTGCCATGAAGCAAAAGACGCGATCCGGTTTTAAAGGTAGTGTTAAATGTTATGCGTATGTAGATACGTATTTACGTTGTGATACCTGTGCGATCCAATAACCACTTAACGATAGACCGTGAGCTCATCTACTCATCTGAAGTAAAATCATTGTTTTATAATTCATGCAATCAGTACTTGTATGACATGTATATAAAGATCACGAGGAATTTTTATTACTGGCGGTAGAGCGTTTTGTGAGTCCGCACGGGTAGGTACTACCGCCCTGCGTATTTCTGCTGTGAAGCAGTAATGCGTTTCACTTTGAAGGGTGAGGCAGCCGTTGTACTGTTGACATGTTATGAAAATGACAAACAATACTTTATTCGGTAAAATGACTCAAAAGTTTGAACTTATACCGTTTTTTGGAATGTTTCAAGTTTTAACTTTTAGAGGACTAAATAGTCTTGTTCCATTGATGATTCTTTAAAACGTTAAATATTAGACAGTTATTGGTAAACAATTCGCTTATACAGATGTAACCTACGTTTGGGTGTATTAATTTATATCCTGTCATTTCGTTGAAGAGGTAAAGTTCAACGCGAAAATTGTAAGAAATGAATACTCATTAAATTCGTTTGAATTTAAGTTTATGATTTCCGATGATGTTTTGAAGAGCGGCTGTTTCTATCGTCTTTGTAGTAAACAACGTAACTCTTTTATAATAAATGCTAAAGATTTTTCTAACGACCTACTTAACTTCTTTATCTCGGACGTCTTCCACTTCTTAAATTGCGACATAATCTTCATTTCTCAGTGGCCACCCACGCTAAATACGTGTCAAATTGCTAATAGCATTATCAACTTTCGTTGCATCATCGTTGTCATCGGCAGCAATTACACTATTTGTCCCAACGGCTGCCGCTCGTTCCGACAATAAAGCTATCTACCACACTCATTAAACATGGTATTGACTATTACAATACACTATATTTACTTTCGACCTGTTTGTTGGTTCTTTGTTTTTCATCTCGTCCATCGATTGGCATATCGTTGTTGTCAAACGCAAAATCTGCTATGTGCACTTTTAGAGATTTTTACTTTCTGACCTTTTCGTATAGTTCACAGCCCTATCTACCGTATAAAAAAAAACTGTTATGTGTCTATAGCTTTAATATTTATCTATAGCTTTCATTTGATGTACTTCTTAAAAATTCACCTTCATATAAAATTTTATACGAAGATGATTTTACTCGTTAATTCAAAATAGAGTTTTGGCACATAGCAGATTTTGGTTTGACAACGACGATATCGAAAGCAAGCAAGTTAACTGGAAGCATCGTTAGATCTGTACATAGATTGGAGGTTGTGAACGACGGCGTAGGCGATGGCGGTACACATTGCAACGTGCCGATTCATATCCAAGGTCTTTCCTAGTGGAAGAGAACGGAGTTTCCTGCGGCCGCCTATCTCTCGCACACATTGACAGCACGTGCACGCACACGCGCCCACGTGTGTGCACGTGTCGCCATTCTTTGTGTTCAATCTTTCCTAGCTACCGTTGCGGGGCATCTTCTTTTTGTGCCGTCCGCTAACGTTTGAAGTTTGAGTTTTTTTTTTTTTTTTTTTTTTTCCTACCTAAGCTGATAGCCCTAGCGGCTATTTCAGCGTAGCCTTAACTTTAGTAGGTGAGCTCACGGGGCTCAAACCTGACGATGTTGCTAACACGAACCCTAGCAAGAGTCGTGCTTCGCAGAATCTACCACCGGATCGGAAACGCGACCCACTGAGAAGATCCGGCGAGAAACTCAGTGGGCTGTGTCTGAGAGTTAATTTACTCGTCGAGCCCTTCGTCGCAAGCGACGGGTTCGACGAGAACGGTGACCGGTGCTTGAAGTACCTAAAAGCACCGTTAGTGGATCAGGAGGATCCGAGATGACGTGTTTAGGGCGACGTCGACTGCTTTCCATTCTGTCCGCAGGATCGGGAATGTAGTTACCGGCGGCCACGATGAGAGGGTTCTCGTGTCGTGCCGCTTTATCGAAGTGGCGCATGGACGCCGACTGAAGATACTTACTGATGGACTCTAAGTCCAGGTCGTCATGGAGGTCGACGTTCCTGACGAACCACGGGGCTCCGACGGCTATCCTGCAAAAACGGGATTGAATAATTTGAAAGGATTTTAAGTGTATGCGGGCCGCGTGAGCGAACACTACACTTGCATAGGTCATGACGGGGCGTATGCAAGTTTTGTAGAGTGTCACCTTATTTCTAAGGGACATTTTACTTCGCCTGCATATCATCGGGTAGAGACGTCCTAGAATGAAGGCGGCACGGTCGCGTACCGTCTTGATGTGGGGGCGGAATGTCATCCTACTGTCGAGGGTGACGCCTAAATATTTGACCTTCGGGGCCCACGGTATGGGCTGGTCGAACATCGTGATTGGGCGAACGGCGGGGGCGGGGTTATTGACGCGCCTAGTCGGGAGAGGGATGCTCAGCGTGGTGTTCGGAGGGCGACCCCTTTTGAAGAGCACCGCTGTGCTTTTCGTGGGGTTAATGTCGATGCGCCACTTCCGGAACCACTGTCCCATGGTGGTAGCTGCGGTCTGAAGTCGTCGATGAAGCAACGCCTTCTTCCTACACGAGTAGTAGATGGCGGTGTCATCGGCGAAGAGCGCCAGATGGGTCTCCGGAGACCGGGGTATATCGTTGATATACAAACTGAATAGTAACGGGGAGAGGGCGGAGCCTTGCGGGACTCCGGCTGTGACGTGACGGGGCCGGGAACGCGTTCCCTCGACTCGATATCGGAACGAACGGTTCGACAAGTAGTCTCGTATGATGAGTGAAGTTTGAGGCTCGGAGCGCTTCATTATATAGGCGACGGGCGATACGCGCGCCTCGCAGTTAGTGTGTCACTAGAGCCCGCGCGAGAGGCGGCCTGGCCTGCAAGGACTGTAGTCTGTACTAGAGATGGCGTTAACGGTTGAATTTATTTATCTGTTAACTGGTAATTGATAAAAAAAATTACCGATATTTTTATTGGTTGAAAATACCGGTAAATCTTTTCGTTGAAAAATTAATTTTGCTAATGTTAAACTTGAATGGTACTAGCACTTTTCGAAATGATCCCATATTTCTGCATTGCGTTTCGGCATTTTAAATTAGATATACAATTTAAAAATCCACAACAACAAAGTAAGCAAAGTCTCAAACACACAAAAACAAAGTCAAAACACACAAACACAAAGTACAAATCTCTTAAAATACAAAAACACAACTTTACCAAAATAATAGAAAAGATGCACTGAGCCACCAAAATGTCAAGTACCAAACAAAATATTACGTTTAAAAAATCAACCAATCACGTCATCTTCGCGTTCGGTAAAAATATCGTTTCATTTCAATTTTTTAACGAAAAAAATTATCATTAACTGTAAAATACACCAACTTAAATATTGTGCTTTATTTTGAGGGGTATAGAGCATACAATGAAATCATAAAATTCAATATTTTTTACATGATAAGTTGAAGACATCTGCAAGGCGAAAATGAATCTTACGTGTTGAAATAAAGTTGAAACTTGCATAAATATAATTTCCAATAATTGCCTATGCCACTACACGCAGTGTGTTTGGTAAACGGTATTTTTAACCGTTTTGGGTAATTTTATTTATCGAATAGAAGTGTTAATTTTTTTTTTTTTTTTTTTTTTTTACCGGTAAATTTATTGGTTATTGGTTATATTAGCCACCTCTAGTCTGTACCGCGCCAACCTTTTTTCTGTGCGTGCGATGTTTTCACTTTCGTCATTTTGACCGGACCAGTTTGATTTGACGTCGCTCGCGCACGGACGTGCCTAGGATTGGACGTTGTGATTATCCTCTCTGTGATCGTAGCGCTGGTGCTTCGGATAGTTTAATGTTTTTATTATTTGTATTTTGTGTGAATATGGCTGTGATAAAGTGCTAATATGTTTGATAGTAACCTTCTTTTGAATTTATACAATGAGATTACTAATAGAAGTGCGCTACAGTTGGCAAGGTAAGGTCGTTTTGTTTGTTTACCTTTAAATTTGTAGGTATGTGAGGATGCGCGGGCACGTATGTGTGGGCGTCATCGGCCCGGTAGCCACTGTGCTCGAGCCGATGGGACGGTCAGTACAACCTTGTGTCTAATGAACGCACTATTCGCCGCCTCATCCGCCTCTCGCCTTCGCTTGCGAGCCTCGTCAGCGAAGAGGTTAATAGGTTCACATTAGACGCTGGTTTGCGAAATCGACTCAACTAAAGGAACTGCGCTCGCGCGTCTTTTCGCGCCTCATTTCGCTTCTATTAAAGACACTAAATGTTTTAACACGGTAAACTTGTTAGTGAGTATACAGAATAACAACTATTGAAGTTTATTTGAGAAAATTAAACTTGCAGTTTTTCATACAATAAACGTTCGATACATTAAAATAAACAACACACAAAAATGAAAATTTGTTCTAAATGATTTAAGTATATACGTATTCATAATACCTACGCTGTTTTCAAAGCAAATAAAACTACTACAAAAGTGAAAAGTACACATTACAGTTTTAATGTTTACGTGACTCAGTAATTTATGAGAGTATATACTAGAAACTTCAACATCTTTAATGTTTAAAAAGTTTATATCAACTGGTGGTAGGGCGTGTTCTGGGCCGGCAAGGTTTGGCACGGTTGCATATTTCTGTCGCAAAGCCACCACGCGTTCCACTCTCCATAGTCAATGGCAATCGTTCCAATGCAATTTACAAATGCAACTGAGATTTCGATCTCAATGTGGGCGGCGATGTTATGGTGCCCGTTGGATTCAATAACCCTTAAGTCGATTGAGCCGTAAGCATGAATGTCATTAAGAAAACATGAGACCAATAAATGTGGGTTTTTATTTGGACATTTACAAAAAAGATACTCGAGTTACCTATTTGATTTGCATATTGTTTTTATCTACAAAAATTGATCTTCAAATACTGCGTGAATTCCATATCTACGCATTCTTCCAAAAATGTTTTTGTATTCAACAAAAAATTACAATACACGAAACGAAAATATTACTCAGAGTTCAAATATACATCTTGTAGGTACAAAACGTAAAAAAAACCTTCATAACTACTTCAACAACAAAATTGATGTCATTAACATAATTTGTTCAATTAATTATCTCTTCCTAAGCATAGCTACTCGTATTTATTTTAAACTCATTTCATTGTGAAGAACGAACATTATAATTTAATCAAAACAACTATTTCCGCCGTGAAGCAGTAATGCGTTTCGCTTCGAAGGGTGGGGTAGCCGTTGTAACTATACTGAGACCTTAGAACTTATATCTCGAGGTGGGTGGCGCATTTACGTTGTAGATGTCTATGGGTTCCAGTAACCACTTAACATCAGGTGGGCTGTGAACTCGTCCATCCATCTAAGAAATAAAAAAAAAATAAAAAATTCATGAGAAATGCAAATCACACTCAATCACATAGTATTTTTTGCTCATCGCCGATATATCTCTTGTTTTTCGGAATAATTTCGTTTCCTGAATATCAAAATTGAACGTAGAAACAAATTAAATTAGTTTGAATGTCTATAGTTATTAAATTCTATTAATCATCAGGGTTATCGGAATTGTCATTAATTACCGATTCAAGGCTTCAATAATAATCGTTTTCGAGATAGTATTTTTTTTTTTTGGTAACACACACACATTTATAATACTTGTTTTGTTATTTGAGATCTTTACTCCGGCTATCTCTGTGTTGTCGTATTCGAATATTTCCGCATTCAACATGTTGTTTTCCGTTAATCTTTATTTCGTTATACGTAAAAAATAAACGCCCAAACCAGTTTACGTAATATATTTTTTTTGTTGAACGGAAAAATAAGAATAAAAATTATAAACACAAATAAAAAAAACGTGATGTATCTTCCTTCTTAAATGTTCATGTAAAATAATTCATATTATAGAATTACATTATCGTAAACGTTTCACATAAGGAGTCTTAAGTAAATACACGATACGATTTCGTGGAAGCAATAAAAAACGATTTAGTAAATCGTATCGAATAAACTCATTGCGCAAAAACCACTGAAGACTTAGTCGATCAGTTAATCAAAATCTCGGGAGTGACTCGCGAGACAGCAGCTTTGTAACCACATAATAAACTTTGGGTGTGCTCATAAAGGCTCAAGGCTAAAACTCAGAGCGGAAAGAACGCTTACTAATAATAAATTCTAATCAAATTAAGAAATTCATAACAGGTGCAAATGGTTCATAGATATTCATCGGCGAATATATAAAATTAGGTGATTAATATTTATGTGTAGATATTCATAATTTTTATAACCAGAGAATTGAGTAATCTCGAAATTCTTAAGTTTTCCTCATTAAATTTTCTTTGGACAAACCTTTCCTGATTCGACTCTTTTATCAGAAGCATTGGGCATTCATCGATCGAATAACATGTTTTCTACCATAAAATTTTGTTAATTTGATTAGGTAAGATGATTTTTATTGAATTCAAAAGATCCTTTACTTTTATTTGTAACAGAAACAACAATAAAATGGAAGGTAAATTTTGGAAATCTATATATACATATAAAAATGAATTGCTGTTTCGTTAATCTCGTTAAAACTCGAGAACGGTTGGACCGATTTAGCTAGTTTTGGTCTTGAATTATTTGCGGAAGTCCAGAGTAGGTTTAAAAAGTAGATAAATATGAAAATACTCGGAAATAAATAAAAATAACAATTTTGTTTTTACTATGATGTGTCCCCGTCGGACGGATTCCTTTTGTTTGTTTTAAGTTTATTTTATACAAAAGTTTAGGTCTTTTATTTATCGATTAAGGCACTACGAAGTCTGCCGGGTCAGCTAGTTATAATATATATATTTTTAAGTCAATTATTAAACTTAAAATCGCATCTTCGCTTATTGAATTTCTTGATGCTTATCACATTATATGTGTATATCTTTACGAACCCTGTACAGAACTATGTCAATGTAACAGTAGCGTTGGCACTAGAACTATACTCAAAGGGCACACGCCGGCACACGGGTAGTGATGGGCCAAGTTCATTTCTCTGATAGATTTAGAAGCGGTGAAATATTTCGCATAGGAATATAACAATCTATACTAATATTATAAAGCTGAAGAGTTTGTTTGAACGCGCTAATCTCAGGAACTACTGGTCCGAT